>NW_005871590.1:8916-10056 GCF_000147115.1 Myotis lucifugus | reverse complement strand
CCCGCGTGGCTATTCATGAGGACGATGGTACTCTCATCCCTTGCTCAATACGTGTTAGCATTGCCTGAACAATTCCACCGAGAAAAGATGGATTGACTTGGAAATTTTAAAAAATACATGTATGTCAGGACCTAGAAACCAAGCTCAGGAGGGAGCAAGCAGCCTTCTGTTTTTTTGTGTTTTTTTTTTTTTTTTTTGTCACCAAATCCTGCTGCATCGCTTAATGAGAACTGCCTGTCCGGCGGGATCAAGGGCTTGGGCTCTGCAGGCTGGCCGGCCCCCATGAACTCCAGGGTTGAGGGTTCATGCCCTGGCACTTCTGCTTCCAGTCAATCATTGGAAGGTTTCAAACACACCCCACCGGCAAGCTTCTCCATTTCAGGATGTCCTGAGCGCCAGGTCTGGAATGCAGGGAGGGAGCGAGAGGCAACCGGTAACAGATGCGGCCATTTGGCCACCTCCCCGCCTCTCTGTGTGGACCCATTCCCCAGGGGCCACAGGGCAGCAGCCTGGACTGGACGCAGTTCCACACTGACAGCTGGACGCCCGTTCTTGTCGGTGTCTCTTGCTGCTTCGGAGCCTGGCCTCACCAAGCTGGACCAACCCCGAGGCTCGGCATGGGGATTTAAACCAAGGCTGTTCATCTTTGTCACCATCTCCAGTCACCTATTTACTGGGCGCTGAAAACAGATTCCAGAAAGCACTAGGGCCCAGTGATGGCGAACCTTTTGAGCTCGGCTTGTCGGCATTTTGAAAACCCTAACTTAACTCTGGTGCCGTATCACATATAGAAACTTTTTGATATTTGCAACCATAGTAAAACAAAGACTTATATTTTTGATATTTATTTTATGTATTTAAATGCCATTTAACAAAGAAAAATCAACCCAAAAAATGAGTTCGCGTGTCACCTCTGACACGCGTGTCATAGGTTCGCCATCATTGCACTAGGCCCAACTGAAAGACTGCATAGCCAACACCACTTAGATAGGTTTGCTCCAAATTTTCCAACTCTAGACACTGTTTCTTCAACTGATCCTGTCATTGCTCTCGCTCTCATTCTTTTGGGGGTGAAAGCAAATGGGAATAGGAAGGACTTATGCTGTATTTATGAAGTGAATTGACTCCCAGGAAATGTTC
>NW_005871590.1:2764-7950 GCF_000147115.1 Myotis lucifugus | reverse complement strand
GTATCACATTTATTGATTTGTGAATATTGTACCAGCCTTGCATCCCTGGAATAAATCCCACTTAGTAATGGTGTATGATCTTTTTAATATATTGGTGGATCTGATTTGCTAATATTTTGTTGAGGATTTTAGCATCTATGTTCATCAGAGATATTGGCCTATAATTCTCTTTCTTTGTAGTGTCTTTATCTGGATTTGGAATTAGGATAATGCTGGCCTCATAAAAAGAGCTTGGAAGTGTTCCTTCCTCTGGAATTTTTTGGAATGGTTTGAGGAGGATAGGTGTTAGTTCTTCTTTGAGTGTTTGGTAAAACGCCCCTGTGAAGTTGTCTGGACCAGGTCTTTTGTTTGCTGGGAGTATTTTGAATACTGTTTCAATTTCCTCAATTGTTATTGGCCTATTCAGGTTTTCTGATTCTTCCTGATTCAGTTTTGGGAGATTGTATTTATCTAGGAATTTTCCCCTTTCATCTACATTATCCAACTTGTTTGCATATAGTTGCTCATCGTATATTCTTACTATCCTTTGTATTTTTGTGATGTCAGTTGTTACTTCACCACTTTCATTTCTGATTTTATTTATTTGGGTCCTCTCTTGTTGTTTCTTGATGAGTCTGACTAATGGTTCATCAATGTTGTTTATCCTTTCAAAGAACCAGCTCTTGGTTTCATTGATCTTTTATATTGTTTTTTTAGTCTCTATGTCATTTATTTTTGCTCTAGTCTTTATTATTTCCTTCCTTCTACTTACTCTGAGCTTTTTTTGGTTGTTCTCTTTCTAATTCTTTAAGTTGTAGGGTTAAATAGTTTATTATAATTTTTTATTGTTTTTTGAGGTAGGGCCTATAGTGCTATGAATTTCCCTCTCAGGACTGCTTTTGCTGTGTCCCAGAGATTTGGGGTTGTTGTGTGTTCATTTTTATTTGTTTCCAGGAAGTTTTTTTTATTTCTTTCTTGACCTCATTGGTGAACTATTCATTGTTTATTAACATGCTATTTAGCCTCCAAGTGTTTGAATGTTTTTGAGTGTTTTTACTGTAGTTGATTTCTAATTTCATTCCATTGTGATCTGAGAAGATGCTTGATATGATTTCAATCTTCTTGAACTTGTAGAGACTTGTTTTGTGTCCTAACACATGGTCTATCTTTGAGAATGACCCATGTGCACTTGAGAAGAATGTATATTCTGCAGCTTTGGGGTGAAATGTTCTATAAATGTCAATTAAATCAATGTCATCCAGTGTATCCTTTAGAGTCACTATTTCCTTGTTAACTTTTGTCTGAAAGATCTACCTAGTGAAGTCAGTGGGGTATTAAAGTCCCTTACTATGACTCTGTTTTGTTTATCTCTATCTTAAGGTCCTTCAGAAGTGGGGGTTTTTTTTAATTGGGTGCCTATATGTTTACCAGAGTTATATCCTCTTATTTGATCAATCCTTTTAGTATTGTGTAGTGACCTTTGTTGTCTCTTATGATGGCCTTTATTTTGAAGTTTACTTTGTCAGATATGAGTATTGCTACCCCAGATTTTTTTTCATATCCATTTGCATGAAAAAAAAATTTCCATCTCTTCTCTCTCATCCTGTGTGAATCTTTTGTTCTGAGGTGGGTCTCTTGTAGATAGCATATATTTGGGTTGTGTTTTCATATCCATTCAGCTACCCTATGTCTTTTGATTGGAGCATTTAATCCATTTATATTTGAGGTTATTGATAGGTACTTATTTATTGCCATTTTAATCCTTTATGCCTATGTTCCTCATTAAAGCACTTCCTTTGGCGTTACGTATAGTGCTGGTTTGGTGGTGATAAACTCCTTTAGCCTTTTTTTTTTGTTTGTTTGGGAAGCTTTTTATTTCACCATCTATTTTGAATGATAGCCTTGCTGGATATAGTAATCTTGATTTCAGATCCTTGCTTTTCATTACCTTGAGTATTTCATGCCATTCATTTCTGGCCTGTAGCATTACTGATGAAAAATCAGCTGACAACCATATGGGAGCTCCTTTGTAGGTAACAAATTGCTTTCCTCTTACTGCCTTTAAGATTCTCTTTGTCTTTAATTTTTGGTATTTTAATTATTATGTGTCTAGGCATGGGCCTGTTTGGGTTCTTCTTGCTTGGGACTCTCTGTGCCTCCTGAACTTGTGTAAGTTTTTCCTTCACCAAGTTAGGAAAGTTTTCTGCCATTATTCTTCAAAAGGTTCTCTATCCCTTGATCATTTTCTTCCCCTCTGGTACTCCTGTGATGCGAATATTGTTACATTTCCTGTTGTCTCACAGCTCCCTTAAGCTGTCCTGTTTTTAAATTGTTTTTTTTTCCTTTGGTTCTCTGATTGAGTGATTTTTTTCTACCCTGTCTTCTAATTCACTGATCTGATCCTTGGCTTCTCCTAATCTGCTGTGTATTCTTTCCAATGTGTTCTTTATTAGTGCTATGCTATTCTTCATTTCTGACTGGTCTTTTTTCATACTTACTATATCTTTTCTCATGTTTTTGAGCATCCTTTTCATCAGTATTCTGAAATCTATATCTAATAAATTTTTTATCTCCATTTCATTTAGCTCTTCTGGAGGATTCTCTTGTTTTTTCTTTGGGGGCTTGTATTTTTGTCTACCCATTTTGGATGCTTGTTTGGCTTTGTGTCTATGCATTTGGTAGATCTATGACTCCTAATCTCTGGTGCAGGACAATGTCAGATCCTGTTTGTGACTGGCTTGGAGTACCCTGTTTGGAGCTATCAGCAATCCACAGTTTAGGGCTTTGTCTGCTGGGGCTGGGTACCTTTGGAAAGGAACAAGCTGTGCACCAAGGTCTGCTTTTCCTAGCCCGAGGCCCAGAAGATCAGGCAAAGACTTAAAGCCTCCAGAGATCCCCCTCTGCCTACAGTCTGATTATTATTCAGTCTTGATTAGCTTCAGGCTATCAACCACAGGGTGGGGCTAGAGGTTTTCTAACAGGGTAGGACAATTGCTTCCTCCTCCCAGGCCTGGATGGTGAAGGTCTGCTGGAGAAAGTTGTCCTCTGCGGTATGTGGTAATGACTCAGCACAGGAAATCAGAGTGGCTGCCTTCTGATCTCTAACCCCAAAAATCCCAACCCTGGATTCTGCTCACACAGCTCTAGTCCAATTTGCCCTTCTTCTGCCAAACCCCAAGGTGAGTGGCTGCACCCAAAATTGTATGCATTGGCCCTTTAAGAGAGTGCCTGCATGTCCAGCCATCTCTCCCTGGCAGACAATTCTGCTGCTTTTCACATCCTGATGTTATGTGGCCACCTTTCTCAGTTCTGGTGCTCTGGGCTAGGGATCCCAGCTTGGGTTTAGACTCTAGTGTTCTCAATGGGAACCGCCCCCCCCCCCACCCAGCTGAGACAACCCTCTGGAACTTTAGGTGCTGTCTGTGGGAGAGCCTGGCCAGCCCTGTCATGCCTCTGCACTTCCTACCAGTCTCTATGTGGTCTCCACTTTCTGTCCTTGGTTATCAGGGTTCTCTCCAGCTAGTCTTTAGTTGATTATTCACGATAGTGTTTCTATATTTTAGTTGTAATTCCAGTTTGGTCCTGGGAGCATGTCATTATAGCTTCCACTTACTCTGCCACCATTTTGGAACTCGATAATATCTTTATTGTTTAAAGTGAGTTTCTTGGTTAAAAATAGTATAGGATAGATGAGCCTGGAGTTGTTCTGGAGTCACTGTATCTTTGGGAAATGTGGGTGTGACCAGTTTGTTTAAAGGGGCTGCAAGGCAACAGAGCTGGGAATATGGGAACAGCTCTGAAATAATGAAGGAAACAGAGAAATCAACCCACACAGAGAAGCATGGCAACAAACCCAGTTGATGACTTAAGGTCAAGTTGAGCAAGCTGGAAACATAGGCATTGGGCAAAATTCCAAGTGGAGGGCTGCCGCCGCCTAGGAAGTTCACAGTATATGCTGAAGATCATGTCAGAGGGAGTTTAAGGACAGAATCCAGCTACAGAGAAGAAATGAGAACGGAGGCTGGGACTCTGTGATACTGTCTTGAAGAACAGGGAGTCTGTTTCTGGGGAATTGGGTGGAACTATCAAGGAGGTGGGGCACCAAAGGCAGAGGGGATCTTCTCCAAGGCCAAATTGACAGTGATACCCTAGAGCTCATTTTATTGGCACCTGGATTGTGTGTCATGTGGCATCAGCTGAGCCAGCAAGTGACAATTATATAAGTTCAACTTCAGTTAGCTGGTTATGTCAGCTGTGGAGGCAGAGGTGTGAAACCTTGAACTTGGAGGTTGTGTGTAGATGTGGAGAGGTGTGAATCAGTTAAAGAGCATTGTCCCATGCACTGAGAAGTCACCAGTTTGATTCCCGGTCAGGGCACATACCCAGGTTTCGGACTCAATCCCCAGTGCGGGGTGTGCAAGAGCAGTCGATGGATGTGACCCTTTCACATCGATGTTTCTCTCCCTCTCTCTCTAAGTCAATAATAAAAACAATGAAAATCAGCAGGACTTGGTGATCAATGGGCATGGAGGGCAAGGAAGACATGAAACATGAATTTCTGGGTTTTGACTCATAAAACTGGTTGGATAAGGCAAGGTTCTGGGGAGAGATCATTAGTGCAGTTTTGGACGTGTCAAATTTGAGGTGCCCCTTAGGTATCCTAGACGTCAGTATATGGGGCTAATCTCAGCAGAGAAATTAGATGTAGATATTTAAATTTGGTAGCATCTGCACAAAATGGTGGAGGAGGAGATGGCATTGCCTAAGAAGAGATTAGGAAAAAACTGAAGTGGTCTACATCCCCAAAGCTGCTGTATGTCAAGATGAGGCCAAACAGTGATGTGAATATGTACTAATGCAGACACTACTTTTCACATCAGTGAGCACTGTTTGAGTAAAGACACAGAAGCCTGATGGAGTGTGGGAAGGTATGGAGGTATAATGGGAGCTGAGGAAACAGAAGCAGAACATCTGAACAACCTTCTGAGAAACTTGACGGAAAAGAAGAGGTGGGAGAGGGCAGATGCTGAAGGGAGAATACGTTTAGGGAAGGGGTGAGACAAGCTTTATTATCTGAAATATTTGGCTGAAACTGAACAGCTTTGAATGAACATAATAAAAAAAATTGAGCTTTGGGAATAAGTAGACCATGCAAAAGAATCAATGTTCATTAAATCATTTTCTGTGTCTCTCCTTAATTGGTGACT
>NW_005871590.1:0-2664 GCF_000147115.1 Myotis lucifugus | reverse complement strand
TTCAGTCATGACATATTTGCTTGTTAATTACTATACTACCTATTTGATCATACTTTCATAATTCTCTTAGAACAGTGATGGCGAACCTTTTGAGCTCGGCGTGTCAGCATTTTGAAAAACCCTAACTTAACTCTGGTGCCGTGTCATATAGAGAAATTTTTTGATATTTGCAACCATAGTAAAACAAAGACTTATATTTTTGATATTTATTTTATATATTTAAATGCCATTTAACAAAGAAAAATCAACCAAAAAAATGAGTTCGCATGTCACCTCTGACACACGTGTCATAGGTTCACCATCACTGTCTTAGAACATGGCTGAAAAAGATCCAAAGAAAGACATGAATTCCTTCTATGAATCACATGTGTTAAGACAGGCTGACTACATTCTTGATTGTGAATCCCACAGTAAGAATGATACTCATGGGAAAAGGATTTGGCAAGTTCCACGTGTCTCCCTTTTTATGCTCCCACTATAATCACAAGCAACTACGTACTTCAACATATTTTGTAAAATGATTTTAAAAAGAGGGTAGGCTACTCTCTGGAGTGTATAACATGCCCTTCAAGTTGACTTGAAAGGTGATTAATTATAGCAGTGTCTGTTCAGTTTCAAAGTTCAAATTAAATGTACTTCAAAACTCTTAGTAAAGGGAATATATTTTATACACCTGTCACTTATGAGGAAGGCTGATTTAAGTCAAAATTCTGAAGGTGGCAAAGCTAATCATTAGAACTGGCACACCCTACTCTGTTGAATAAAAGAATCATCTAATAACCCTTAGTGGCCCTGTAATTCTACATGAGTTCTGTGATTTCAGAATTGATGTGGTTCAAAGTTGGAAAGGACTTGAGAGCTCACTGAGGCTATGAGGGGACATGGCTGAGTGGTCAGTGGGTGAGGAAAAAGTTAGAGCATGTGCTGAGGGCTTCGTGCTGCCAGTCCAGTGTTGTATCTGCTGCAGCAGGAGTTGGTGAAGTACAGCATGAGCCAAATGCAGCCTCATGGCTGTTTGTAAAGTTTCACGGGAACACAGCCTCACCCATTCATTTACATTCCCTCTATGGTGGCTTTCGCTCTATAGTTGGAGAGTTGAGTAGTTGCCACAGAGATAGCATGGCCTTCAAACCCTAAAATACTTACAGCCTGACCTTTACAGAAAAGGTGATGAGCCCTGTGACTATAGCATTGGCTGCCAATCCTGGGGGCACTTTAGAATCACTTCCCCCAAAAAGTACAGGGTGCTCGGCCACACTCTAGACCAGCGGTTCTCAACCTGTGGGTCACGACCCCTTTGGTGGTCGAACGACCCTTTCACAGGGGTCACCTAAGACCAGCCTGCATATCAGATAGTTACATGACGATTCATCACAGTAGCAACATGACAGTTATGAAGTAGCAACGAAAATAATTTTATGGTTGGGTCACAACATGAGGAACTGTATTTAAAGGGCCAGCAGGTTGAGAACCACTGCTCTAGACTTTATCCCCAATCTTTCAGGATGGGATCTAGGAATCAGCATTTGTAAAAAAAAAAAATGGTTTTAATGCTCAGGCAGTTAAGCATCACTGCTTTACATCGAGCTGCTTCTAAAGCACATTACCTTGAAAACACATTTCAGGATCCAAGTGCATTTTTATATGGGATACGAGGCTGGATAAAACCCTCCAGAGCAGCGCTTCTCAAAATGTTGCTAGTATGAGAATCCCCTGGAGGGCTTGTTAGAGCTCACCTTGCTGGGTCCTGCCCCCCGAGGTTCTGATGGTAGACCTGGGCTTGGGCTGCAGAACTGGCATTTCCAACAAGATCCCAGGTGGTGCTAATGCCGCAGACCCATGACCACACTGCACAGCACTGACTTAGATCAAAAGGGCCTGCATCTCTAATGAGAGAGAAAGTCAAGTCCTGTGAGCCGGGGGATGGGGCTGAGGAGAGATTTATGGACCAACTGCTGGGATTGTTCCAGACCCCATGGTACCAGCCCTCACTCCTCTGCTCAAATCATCTTTGTGCTCCCTCGCCACTCCATTCCACCTGTGATTCAAAAGCAAGCTATTCTTGTTCCAGGTCTCAATTCCCATATAGGTTCTCTTTTATTGTGTGTGTGTGTTTTTTAATCCCTGGGTGCTGTTTTGGGTCTTTTTGACTGAAGAGAGGTGGGATGGTAGATGTGAGCAAATTTCAAGCATAAAGAAAAACCAATTATATGTTGCAAAGTAGTACAAAAAGAACAGCAGAAGTTGGATAAATATTTGTGGAAATTGTGAATGTGAAAACACAAAATGAAGAAAAGGCAACAGAGACAGGCAGAGACAGAGAACCTTGGAACCACAAAATGACTTTATTTGGAACCAGAAAGCAACAGCAATGATGAGAATAGTCTGGGCCGAGTGAGGGTTGGCAGTGTGACTAGTACCAGGGCCTGAATTTGTCCGGGTGACAGGAGCAGGCTAGAGAACTGACTTTCCATTTATGAACTCAGCGCATCAGCGCCAGATCTTCATTACCCTCATCAGTGGATTCCCATTGACACGAGCTTGGACCGCTTTGCAGATTTTGTGAGGATTTTGTAAATCATGTTGAAAGTGAAGGCACCACTGCAGGGAAGATCTCGGGGTGCCCTTTTCTTCTCTTTTCGCTATCTCAGGCATGGAATCCAT
>NW_005871589.1:533287-542887 GCF_000147115.1 Myotis lucifugus | reverse complement strand
CCCTGGATGAAACCTGTGAGAGAGCTGCTGCCCACGGCCTGCTGGGTGTGGCCTGACTGGCTGCTCCCACTCTGTGTCTAAGAATGTAGGCCTGAGCTGCAGGGCAGCAGGAAGGGATTTGCCCACCTACCCTCCTCCACAGCGCCTGAAATTCCACCACTAAAGTGGTTTCCTGGTGTGGTAAGATTGCCCTCTTGCATTACGGTAAAGCAGTGTGGCTTATGGAAAGCATGTGGCTTCGGTACTAGACAAGCCTGGGATTAAATCCAGGTCGTGCCATGGACTAGCGGAGCGATCTTGGGCATTTCCTTATCCTTTCCAAGTCTCTGGTTTCTTCATCTATAAAATGAAGCAAATGGTCCTTACCTTGTAATGTTCTTGTAAGGTACAGCGTTAATGAATGGAGAGCGTTCATATGTATTCAGTAAATAGCGGCTGACATTGTTCCCATGAGTGAGTCTGTCAGGCTCACCCAGAAAGGGGGGCACTGGGGACTACTTCATCTCTGGGGCTCTTTTTCCTGGCCTGGCTGTCCCCATCTTCCCACCACTGTCCTGTACATACTCTTGGCTCTAAAACAAACACAAAGAGAACTTGCCCACCTCTATGCCTTCGCTCACAAATAAGAGCATGTTCCATATCAGTGATTCTCAAAGTATGGCTCCCACACTACCAGCATCAGCTTTCAGGGACCTTGTTAGAAAAGCAAATTCTCTGCCACCCCAGACCTACTGAATCAGAAACTCTTAAGTGTGGGACCCAGAAATCTGTGGGTGGTTTTTTTGTTGTTAATCTTCACCCAAGGATATTTTTCCATTGACTGTTTTTTTAGAGGGAGTGGAAGGGATGGGGAGATACAGAGAGAAACACTGATGAGAGACACATTGATTGGTTGCCTCCCACACATGCCTTGACCAGGGCCAGGAATTGAGCCTGCAACTGAGGTACGAGTACGTGTCCTTGACTGGAATTGAACCCGGGACCCTTCTGCTGACACTATCCACTGAGCCAAACCGGCTAGGGTGTAGAAATCTGTGTTTTAACAAGCCTTCTAGGTCATCATGATGCAGCTAAAGTTCGAGACCACTATTCTGAATTACAGCATCATCCTGCTCAAGCTGGCTCCCCTCTGGGCCAGGAGCTTGGGGAACTCCTTAACTTCTGAGCTTCAGTTTCCTCACCTATAAAATAAGAATCATCATAATACCTGCTTTACAGGGTTGTTGTGGGATCTAAATGAGAGGATCCATGGAAAGTGTGTAGCTCAGTGCCTAAAACATGGCCAATGCTCAAAAAAGATTGTGGATTATTTTTATCATTATTATTCTATCTATCCCTCTTTCCCTCCCCCTACATTTCTGAGCGATATAATCCCCAGTGCTGGGTGTCTGTCCCCAACTAAAATGTCTGCCTGCTTTAAAGAGCCTTTTCTGATCTCTTTCCTTCCAGCCCATGTGGCTGGACTCTTGGGCCACATGCCTTGAATTTGTCCACATTCTTAGCACAGTGCCCAGGCTCTGCTTGCCTCCGTGTGCCAAGCAGTATTCCACTCCAGTGCCTGGCATCTGAGCATCTGCTTGGACAATCTACAATACATGTTGGTCTGAAATGCCATTTCCCGAGATCAGACTCCTCCTATGGGCTTCCTCGCTCTGATTTTGTCTCTCTCCATGACGAGGAATAGTCTTCTGCCTTCCGTACCTATAGTTTTGAAGAGAATTTCTTTCGAAGAACTCTTGCTGAGTTATCTGGAAATGTTTTTCTTTGCAGCTTGACATTGTTAGTTCCCATCTTTGTTACACTGATTCTTCTTGAATAAATATCTACTATGGGAGCACTTATCGAACCTTCTCTGAAGGCTTGCAAGGTTGGAGTTATGGTCTTCATGTTGTAGATGAGGGAACTGAAGCCCCAGGTCTACAGCTTCTGTATGGAAATAGTTGGTATTGACCCCAAGCATCTAGCTCTGGAGTTCATTCTCCTGCCGGCAAACTGCCTAAGGTGGTGAAGAAGGAGTTTCAAATTTTCAAGTCTGATGACTGTTCTTTGAATGCCTGAGGCTGACCCTTCATGGACCGTCCTCTGGGACAGCCTTCATTTGACCCTCCTGACTTGCCTTCCAGTTTCAGGTCTGTGCGGCTGCTAAAGAACGACCCAGTCAACTTCCAGAAGTTCCCCTACACTAATGAAGACGAGGCCTGGAAGACCTACCTGGAAAACCCCTTGACGGCCGCCACAAAGGCCATGATGAGAGTCAATGGGGATGATGACAGCGTTGCGGCCCTGAGCTTCCTCTATGATTACTACATGGTATGTTAGCCACCTGGGCATGCCTCGCTCTGACTGAATGTGCAGCTCCACGCTCAGGCCTCGTGGCTCAACAGTCTATGGCCACTCACAGCCCGTCACCATGTTCTTTCTCACCTGTCAGCCTCTGTACATGCTATTCCCTCTCTCTGGCACCCTCCCCTCTCCCCTGGCTAAACCCTCCTCTCCGCTTTGGGTCTCAGCTTCAAAGTCACCTCATTCATTCATTGAAATGGGGGGAGTCTTTCTTGGGTCTCTCATTCTGAGCCTTCTCTGGGCACCTTTAGCAACTACTGTCATCATCCTTGACTCTGGCTTCAGAAACTTGCTATTTATGCATCTATTTCTTCATCTCCCCCATCAGACTGAGCTCTTGGAGGTCAGGAACTATGTTGTGATCATTACTGAATCCCCAGCTCTCCATACTGCCTGCCACACAGTATTCAATACATATTGATTGAATGGTTCAAGGCCTCAGCCATACTCCATCACAGCAACACCCCCAACCTGCCTCTTCTTTCTGCCCCTGACCCTTAGGTCGTCCCAGTTGCCCTCTCAGTCTCACCTGCCTATTTGAACCCTACCACCTAGAACATGCCTTATGCTCTTGAACCCATCCCCTGGCTTCAGGGCCCTTCCCAAGACCCACCTTCTCTTGGAAGCCATCCTGCTACATCACCTCCCTCTCTCCTGTCTTACTGTCCTTCATACCCTTGCCATTGTATGCATTGTAATGCCTTCTGACAGACTGTCTTTTATTATTCTCTAATAGTTTCCAGGGCCTTGGCCTGGACTCTTGGAAACTCTCAGTTACTGAGAACAGGAACTAGGCCCTCCCAATTCTGATAAGTGGGCTCGAACCAGTTAGCCATCACAGATATATGAAACATATGACATCACCCCCACCCCCAGTCCACCGCCTGTTCCAGACATTGCTGGAGGATTACAGTCTGCATTCTCACCGAGGGTGCATGAGGCCACAGAATCTTTTTGTCTGAATTGTCACATGACAGCGAACTTTCTTGCTATTCCTGGGCTGGGCGATTGCTCTATGAAACTTTCCCAACTTTGAAGATGGGAGGCACAAAAAGCTAATTGTTGAGATAACTGGCTCTGAATTAGAAGACTTACAGCCATCTTATAAATAAGTCCTCAAAGTCACTGTATCTACCTACCGTGCAGTATCTATCTACTGTGCCGCAAGAAGGAAGGCCCATTGTAAAGTTAGATGTCAAGGGGAGAAATGGCCCCAGATATGAGAAGGCTCCAAACGATCTCTCTGACTTTGGTTCTCATCCTGGAGGGGAGCGGTTACCCTACCTTACCTTCTCCCCAGCAGACCAATAGCATCCTGATAGCATTTAGCCCAGGCTGAAGGCAGAGAAATTTGAATTGGCCGCCTCAGCTTCGGGACATAATAGGAGCCAAAATTCTAGGTCTGGGTTTAAACACCAGCCTGGTATTTACAGCTTAAGGTTAAACCATAAAATAAAATCCAGCCCCACCTCCCCTGGTTAATAGGCCATTTCCAGGGCCAGAATGGTGGGGACAGGCTCTGAAGGGACACGTGGAGTGGTATATTGAAATATAGTGTCCTGTGAGACATGCCCTTCCCCCGTCCCAGAGCACACTGGATTCGGAGCAACACTATGGATAGTCTCATAGTGTGGGACGAGCACCACGTTGGGAATTTGAGATCTAGTTCTGCCACACACTGGCAACGTGGCTTTGAGCCATGTGGTCCACTTACCGTTTCTTACTGGTTGCCAGGCACTGTGCCAGGTGCCTTCCCTCATACCCTCCATGGGGTGTGATTAAGAGTCCAGGTGTCGGAGTAACTAGCCTGGGTTGTAGACCTGGCTGCTTTATTAGCCTTAGGGAGAAGTGACCTGGATGCTCTGAGATACAACAATACTATAATTATCATCGTGAAAGGTAACATTTATGTCGCACTCTCCGTGTGCGAGGTGCTGTTCTAAGCACTCACACCAACCTCTGAGGCTGGTAGTACTGTGATTATCCCTGTTTGTCAAAGGACGGTGAGTTACAGAGGTTAAGGGACTTTCCCAAGGTCATCCAGCCAGCACGTGGCAGATCTAGGAATCGAACCCGAGAAATCTGGATTCGGGGTCCATGTAGGTGATACCATTCCCCCTCTGACGTATGAAGAAACTGAGTCTCAGAAAGGTGCCGTCATTTATCCAAAGCACAAAGCGCTTTAAGGTGGTAAAGCCGGGACTTAAGCCAAGCCTACCTGACTCCAACATTCCGAGATTTCTAATGGCTAATCTTGGGGTATTTCTCCCACTCTCTATCTTGGGCTCAGACTAAATGATGCTTAGAGCTCCTGCCAACTCGAAGTCCTGGCAGGGTCCCCCCAGTGACCAAGGTTGCTCCCCTGCCTGGCCAAGTGCGCAGGAGCGGCTGAGGCTCCCAATAGCTGGATCTTGCCCAGGAGCCAGGCATAAACCCTTCCTTCCTCTCCTCTCAGGGTCCCAAGGAGAAGCGGATCCTGTCCTCCACCAACGGGGCCCGGAACGACCAAGGAAAGAGGTGAGGCTCACTCCCGCCACCACCTGTGCCTCTCCACCCTTCCCACCTCCGCCTCCATCTCTGGCGCTGGAAGCACCTGCACTCTCTCTCCAGGCGTCCTTTCCTGCCCGTGTACAGGTCCTCTGCTGGGAAATTTGGGTTCTTCTCTGCCTTCCAGAAAATCCCAGCTGCTGAGGCGCCGGTGGCTGGCACAGGGTCCCTGCCCTGCTAGGAACAGCGGGTTTTGGTGCATGGGGACTTCTCTCAAAATGAACTTAAAAAAAATGTTGTTAGCTTTTCTGATTATAAAAGTAATACCTACTTGCTATAAACATTTAACCTCTATAGAAAAGTAAAAAGTACAAAGTAAAAGATTCCTGTAATCCCACTCCTCTGCCTCCCTTCAAGTTTGTGGTCTATCCTTCCAGACCCTTTTCTCAACATAAATGAACTGCACTCATAGATGCGCACTCCCGCACACACCCGTGAGATGACATGAGCAGTGGCTTTAGAGTGGGGACATTTAACTCTGGCTGAGAAATAAATGAACGTTCAGCTCTTAAATTACCAAACACTGTAATGGATAAAGCAACCCTGAGCCTGCACTTGGTCCCAGTGTTGATCCCCTCCTCCCTGCTCCTCCCTGTAACACATGGCCTACTCCAGGTCTTGTTTCATGCGAGGGCCTACACATTAAGTGGATTAAAGAAGGCCGGTGTGCCAGTGTGAGGGTCACCCTCCAATCCCCCGCCTCGGAGAGAAGAGGCACACTCAGCCCTCCTCTCTCTCCCCAGGTACTACCATGGCATGGACTATGAGATGGACCTCACCCCCCTTGAAAGCCCCACGCACCTCATGAAGTTCCTGACAGAGAACGTGTCTGGAACCCCAGAATACCCAGATGTGCTCAAGAAGAATAACCTGATGAGCTTGGAGGTGGCCATGCCCTCCCCGGGCAAGGCAGCTGCCCTCCCCGCAGGCCCCAGCAAGCTGGAAGCTGGTTCTGTGGACAGCTACCTGCTGCCCACCAGTGATGTGTATGATAATGGCTCCCTCAACTCCTTGTTTGACAGCATTCATGGGGTGCCACCCACGCAGCGCTGGCAGCCAGACAGTACCTTCAAGGATGACCCGCAGGAGGTGAGGGCCATCCCCGTACCCCTCACACTCTCTCCGGAAATAGGCATGCAGGGCAGAAGGAGAGAAGACAGTGAGGAGGTCAGAGCTCCGGACATGGGTTTGCCGGGACCTGTTGTCCAGGCTGTGCCCTGCCCACCTGCACAGCTACATGCAGCGGCCTAGGCTGAGGCCCCGCAGCCCAAACATGCTCATTTATTCCCTTTGTGTTTCTCTGCAGTCGCTGCTCTTCCCAGATATCCTGAAAACGTCCCCGGAACCCCCATGTCCAGAGGACTACCCTAGCCCCAAGAGGTAATTCAGTCCCTGTGAACCCTTGGTCACCTGCTCAATGGGTAGGGCGCTGCAGACAGAACCTCACACTGCCCTGTGAGCAGTGGATGAAAATTGGGGAGTGAAGCTATAGGAAAGAAAAGACATAATGAGAATGGTTTCTGCATCCCTTTCCCGGGCTCAGGTCTCAGCGCCCTGTCAGAAAACCAGGGCTCTGTCCTCCTCGTGTCCCCTGTGGCTTTATCACTCCTCAGAGGTCTCTCTGGTTTCCACTATTTAGTATTCAGCAGGGCTGGGGCTCAACAAAGCCATTACATAAGATCCCAAAAATTGTGGAGACTGAGGCCCAGGGAAGTAGTGATTCACCAAGTCACGCAGCAAGTCCGCAGCAAAGCTCCGGCCTCCTCCCACTGCCCGGGGAGCACTTCTGCCTGGGAGCCCAGGCTCACTGTCGTCTCCCTCCTCCTCACAGTGACTTTGAGTACACCCTGGGCTCCCCCAAAGCCATCCACATCAAGTCAGGAGAGTCGCCCATGGCCTACCTCAACAAGGGCCAGTTCTACCCCATCACCCTGCGGACCCCCGCAGGCGGCAAAGGCCTTGCCTTGTCCTCCAACAAAGTCAAGGTGCGTTGGCCCTGAGGCATTGTGGGAAGGGGTGGGATGGTCGGGTCAGCCCTGCCTGCCAGGGGCCCAGGGAAAGGGTGCTGCTGGGTAACTGCCCATTGCCATGGAGTGGGGGAAACTAAGGCCAAAGGACGGGGCCATGGAGCCAGGCTCAGGGAAGACCCACACGGCGGGGCCTTTTCCAAGGCTGGGATCACAGTGACCACTGTGCTTGCAGAGTGTGGTGATGGTTGTCTTTGACAACGAGAAGGTCCCGGTAGAGCAGCTGCGGTTCTGGAAGCACTGGCATTCCCGACAACCCACAGCCAAGCAGCGGGTCATCGACGTGGGTGAGAGCCGTCCCCAGCCCCCTCCCAGTCTGTCTCTTACTCTCTCACTCACACACACACACACCCACACCTAATCAGACCTTTCTTGCTGTGTCCTTTTCCCCAGCCCCCTCTGACCTCTGAAGGACTTAGTTGCAACCCCAGCTGCCTGCCTACCCCCCCGCCCTGCCCCCCAAGTCAAAATCTGTGGAGTTTGCAGGGATTTGCATCTGTTGTCTGGAAGCAGTGGCCTCTTTTCTGTGTTGCTTTGGGATAAACAGGGCCTTGGGGATTCCAGCTGTTTCAGATAAATGGGCCCCTGGGATGCGGGCGGCTTGTCTCCATCAGGGGCCTTAGAGGACTGAGATAACAGTGTAGGCTGCTGGTGGTTTGGAAGGCTCCAGGCCCAGCTGGCCAGTTCTGCTTTGGGAGCTGGGATGCAGGCTTTGCCAGAGGCAGGGGGCTGGAGGCAGGCCCTGTCCCAGGCCCCAAGATGGTGGGAGACACAGGCCATGCTCGGGTCTCCAGGTTCTGGCTCCATCACTCTTCCTGGTGTGTGGCCTGTGTTACTTCTCCTTCCGGGCTTCATTTCTTCAACTGTCAAATGGAACAAGGCTGGCTGCCCTGCCGGCCCACAGTGCTGTTTCTGCCTGGGACGCAGCATCCTGGGGAACATGAAACAACAGGGACGACTCAGTGACTTCCTGAGAGGCCAGAGAGCAGAGTGGTTAGGAGCCTGGGTTCAGGAGCCAGACAAAGCCGAGCTCTGCTCCTTGCTCTGCCTTTTATTACTGTGTGACCCTGGGCAAGTGACTAAACTTCTCTGGGCTTCATTTTCCTCACGTGAAAGCTGAATATTCATAGTGTCATTGTTTGTGAGGATTAACTAACTAAGGCCTTGCCATATTGTACGTGTTCCTAAATGATACTACCATTTCACTATTAGTTCAATAGTTCAGTATTAGTAGTACTGGTACCACTGCTATTACTATCACTATTACTACTAGTGTTATTACTGCTTTATCTGGGAGATCTCCTGAATCATAATCTCAACGAAAGTATAATCTTTACCCCAAAACAATGAAGGCCTTGGCCTCGTTGGCAAAGTTAGGGATTCCCTCCAGGGTTTGGGCAAATCTGCTACCCAGGCTGGACCTCAGTTTCCCCATCTGTAACCCAAGGCACAATGACCAGTTTCCTCTCTGCACTGAAACATGGTTCTTGGGGGAGAGGATGCAAGTCCTTGCCAAGAATGGGGCCCAGCCCCTCAGTGCCTCCTGCCCGTGGTGTCCCCAGATCCCTTCCCTCCTGACTCTTCTTCTGGTTTCCTGTGGTTTCAGCTGACTGCAAAGAGAACTTCAACACCGTGCAGCACATTGAGGAGGTGGCCTATAATGCACTGTCCTTCGTGTGGAATGTCAACGAGGAGGCCAAGGTCAGTGCTGGAGCATGGCCGGGTCAGGGCCGGGCCACCCGAAGTCCCCATCCTGGGGACAGGGCTTGCCTGCCCCAGGACTGTGGCAGCTGCTCCTATGAGGGCATCAGGGGAGGAGGCAGGATAGAGAGCGGTAGAGAAGCACAGGCTCTGAAGCCAAAGGCTGGGCCCGCATCCCAGCCCTGTGAGCTCAGACCAGTGTTATGGCTTTAAAATTGGGATGTAATCGTAGCACCAGCCATTCGGCTGATGTGAGGACCATGGGAGATAAGTGAAAGGCAGAGCACAGCCTGGCACATAAGTGGTGGCTGTTGTTATTAATCCAGTCCACCCATTTACCAGATAGGAAAGCTGAGTCTTGTGCAAGGTCACAAGCTGCTGCTGACGCCAGGTTTCCTGACTGGCAGGCCAGTGTAGTGTTGCGGGAGAAATGCTCTGGAGTCCGGTGGATGAGGGCTGAAATCCCAGTTGCCTCCTTTCCTGAGCCATAGGAAGGAAACAGTAATCTGCTTTCTGGGCCTGTGGCGAAGATTCCACGAGATCATGCATGTCTGAGAGACGGGCACAGTGCCAAACCCACCAGGGAGGCCTAAGAATTGGAGCCTCTGGTGATTTTTTTTTTTTTTTGTCCCAGCAGTTAAGCTATTTAATGCTCACGGCCAGCCTGGAGTGCTGCTGGGCCTCCGTGGCCTGGTTTTCTGTGGGCAGAGCTGGCATGGTGGAAAGGCCAGCAGTCTGAGGGCCAGGGGCTGGGTGACCTTGCCTCTGTCCCTTCCCCTCCCTGGCCCAGGCTCAGCCCACAAGAGCAGGGTTGGGTTCAGTTCATGGCAAGGACATTTCTGGCCTGGGACAGGCTGGGCGCTAATCCCTGTCCCCCCGCCTGTCCAGGGGGCCTGAGAAAATGGAGTGAGGGGCTCTGAAAACACAAAGGGAGGCCCAAAGGCAGGGATTATTATTATTCAAACAGGTGCCAGGGCAGGAG
>NW_005871589.1:433759-533187 GCF_000147115.1 Myotis lucifugus | reverse complement strand
GGCCTCCAGTGCAGAGAGGTGGGGACAGAGTCGTGGAAAGGAAGAGGTGGTTTCGGTTGGGATTTCTCACAGCTTCTTAAGCCCCCAGGCGTGGGTCTTTCTCAGGTGTGAGCTGGGTGGGGGCTACATTAGGGCTGAGCTGGCTGAGGGGGAGGTATGTCTGGCATGTGCCCCAGGGCCCCCCGTGGCCTGGGAAGGAAGGGGGTCTGCTCAGGCACCACCCCCACCCCTGCTGTGCAGGTC
Organism: Myotis lucifugus; assembly: GCF_000147115.1. Taxonomy (NCBI): domain Eukaryota; kingdom Metazoa; phylum Chordata; class Mammalia; order Chiroptera; family Vespertilionidae; genus Myotis; species Myotis lucifugus. The sequence goes on along the minus strand of NW_005871589.1, from coordinate 532,944 downwards.
AGGGTCATTTCCAAGGGAGTGGGGTCTGGCCCTGGCACCCCATGGAGGAGTGAGCTGCCCTCAGTCGGGCCTAGGCTTTGAGTGAGACTCCAGCTGACCCCCTAACAACAGCTACGCATATCCAGCGGCCACTACATGCCAAGGCCGCTAGTGACCCCCAGCCCAGCAGCTGAGAAACAGCTCCATGTGCTTAAAGCACTGTCCACAGGGTAGTGAGGGGCAGAGCCCAGCTTCCCACCCCAGATGTGGGTGGCCCCATGTCCAGGCTCATTCCACTCTGCCACCCTGCCTGACTCCCTGCTCAGAGCCTCCATTTCCTCAGCTGGGAATGGGGGTGACTGGTCTGGAGCTGGTGTTTGGGGTGCAGAGGGGCAGTGTCTCACTCTCTGTGGCCCAGGCCCAGCAGGACGGTGGTCTGAAGCTGGGGGCCGGGAGGTGGGAATTTGGCCCTTCTCCACCTCCTCGCTCCCAGTTGTAGAAAAATAAGGCTCTTGATTTTAAGCCCCTAAGGCAGTGGTTCTCAACCTTCTGGCCCTTTAAATACAGTTCCTCATGTTGTGACCCAACCACAAAATTATTTTCGTTGCTACTTCACAACTGTAATGTTGCTACTGTTATGAATCGTAATGTAAATATCTGATATGCAGGGTGGTCTTAGGCGACCCCTGTGGAAGGGTCATTCGACCCCCCAAAGGGGTCGCGACCCACAGGTTGAGAACCACTGTCCTAAGGGATCATTAATCTCCCTCTCAGGGCCTTGATCCTTTGGGCTGCCCGTGTCAGTCTAGTGCATTGTCCACTAGTAAAGACTTGGACTCAAACCCCAGCTCCCCACACCCTCCCTGTGTCACCCTGGGACAGTTGTCCCACTCTCTGAGCATCAGCTTCCCTTTTTGTAAAAGAGAGGTGATGTTTGCTTCCAGAACGCGTGAAATCAGGGCTCAGCAGGCCCCCAGTGGGCTCAATAAAGGGGATTGGTGGGACAGCAGAGCTGGGGACCTGGGCAGGCTGTTTAATCAGCTCCCCCGTCTGTCCCCAGGTGTTCATCGGCGTCAACTGCCTCAGCACAGACTTCTCGTCGCAGAAGGGGGTAAAGGGCGTCCCCCTGAACCTGCAGATTGACACCTATGACTGTGGCTCCGCCACCGAGCGCCTGGTGCACCGCGCTGTCTGCCAGATCAAGATCTTCTGTGACAAGGTGACAAGAGGGGACAGACCCTCTGCTGGGCCCAGGGAGGGAGCAGGGCAGCCCCTCCCTGCATCCTTACCAGCCACTCTGGGCCTGTCTGTCTCTCTCTGACTTGCTCTCTGAATTTCTCTCTCTGTCTCTGTGCTTGTCACTGTCTGTCCTGGCCTCTCTATGTATATCTTCCCCTGTTCCTGCATTCCTATCGCATCTATTTTATTTATTATTTTTATTGACATCAGAGAGGAAGGGAGAGGGAGAGAGAGATAGAAACATCAATGATGAGAGAGAATCACTGATCAGCTGCCTCCTGCACACCCCACACTCAGGATCGAGCCCACAATCCAGGCATGTGCCCTGACTGGGAATTGAACGGTGACCTCCTGGTTCATAGGTCGATGCTCAACCACTGAGCTATGCCAGCCAGGCCCTATCTCATCTCTTTCTGAAGTTCTCTTTCCAGATCTCTAGAAATGTCTCTCTTTTTCACATTTCTCTTCTCCTTATTTCTCTTTCTCTCTCTCTCTCTCTCTCTCTCTCTCTCTCTCTCTCTCTCTCTCTCATCCCCCAACCCCCTCCCTCCCTCTCTCTGTACTTTCCTATTTCCTGGTCTCACACTGGGAAGAAAGCAGCATCAGAAGGCTGGCCATATTCAAGATGCAAAGCAGCCAGCCCCTCCCAAGACACTTAATGACCCCCTTCCCATTCCCCCTCACAGGGAGCCGAGAGGAAGATGCGGGATGATGAGCGGAAGCAGTTCCGGAGGAAAGTCAAGTGCCCCGACTCCAGCAACAATGGTGAGTGGAGATGAGTCAGGGACTGGGCTGGGCTGGGTTGGGGTGAAGGGGTCAGGGGACTAGAGGGCAGAGGCTGTGGCACGGATGGAGGGGCCTCAGGTCACCATGCCTCCTTTTCCCACCAGGCATCAAGGGCTGTCTGCTGTCCGGCTTCAGGGGCAATGAGATCACCTACCTGCGGCCTGAGGCCGACCTGGAAACCCCGCCGGTGCTGTTCATTCCCAACGTGCACTTCTCTGGCCTGCAGCGTCCTGGCGGGGTAAGGGCCTTGGGCTGAGAGAGGGTCTTGGCTCCTTAGCACAGACCAGTGGGGAGCAACCTGCCACTCAGCCAATCCAGGTCCATTTAGATGTTTATGGGTCCTCATATTTTTTACATCAAAACGAAAAAACCTTCATTGAATCCCAGGAAATTTTTAAAAATGTGTATATACGATCACATAACTTCAGTGACCCTTTCTACTCAAGAGAAGAATGTTAATGAGGAAATGGACTTTATAGCCATCAGAGTGTTTATGCTTGGAGCACACACAGAGGAGGTTTCTAATATCTGAGCCCCAGACTCGATGGTAGCCTCCTCAGAGCAAGTGGGTCTACTCATCTCAGAGACGCTGTTAGCACACGCTGTGAGCAGGCTCATGCTTCCCCCATCACCTCCTCTGACCCCCACCGCATCCCTGTGAAGTGGATTATACCATTCTCCCCTGGTTTGTGGGGTGGAAACAGGCACAGAGTCCTCCCAGAATTACACAGGAGTGGCCAAGCCCGAGCCAGGCAGCCCGCCTTCAGGAACGGTGCCCTTGTCCACTGGCTTCACCACCTCTCAAGGCGGAGGCAGTTAGGAGCACCTTGGACGAGCCAGGCGTGCTGGGCCCAGCCCTTGGCCGCACCGTCTCGTTTCCCCTCTCAGCCGTCCTTTGAGGCAGAGACTGGTTATCCCATTTCCAGACAAGGCCCACAGCAAGGCAGCAGCAGAGCCCGTCGGCTAAACACTGGGACAGTTTCCTTCCTTTGAGGTTATAGCTCCCACTGCCTAGGTGGGAATGTGTGCAGAAACAGCCTCTGGTGTACAAGGTAGATCATGGAGCTGGAAGAGCAGCCAGCCCTGGTGCCGTCCTTGGAGTCATTTAAATCCTCTTCTATGTCCGCCTCTTCCCTTCACCGCCCCAGAATAGGTGCTGTGCCTCCAGCACAGGCGGCTGCATGAACTCACTCTTTTCCCCAACCAGCCAAGTAGGAAGATGACTGACCACTGGAGATTAAGGCCCCTGTGGCCAGGTTACAGCTAATCTGTGGGGAAAGACAGAGGGACCAGTCTTTGCACAGGTAGCCTGAGAGGGGCACCCAGGAAGCAGGAAGCGTGGAGAACTGGAGTCTGGAGTCTGAGTCCGGACTGCCTCCTGCTGGGTGTTACCCGGCTGTCTGCCCGCTCTGGGCCACCGTCTTTCCTCCTGGGACTGGCGCTGACGGCACCAGGCAGCAGTGCCAGGCCCACAGGAGGGGCAAAGGGCGTGCTCTCTCCTCCCGCCTCTGCCTCCGCTCCCACGCTAGTCACCTGCTGCAGGACAGCCTGGGCGTGCTGGGCTCAGGTGGGCCTCCCTGATCCTGCCAGCACTCTCGCACCTCCTGTGTCAGTCCCTGACTCATCCCACGTGGGTGAGATGCCTCCTTTCGACTCCAGATCTCAGCTCACAAAAGGGCTGTGATCTGAGCAGAAGGGGCTGGAGAGGCACCGAGGCTGCATCTCCCTCTCCCCCGGCCAAAGGCTGTCCCCCCAGAAAGCCTCCAGCAGCTGGGGGCTCCGCTCAGCTTTTGCACGTGATGGAAAATGTCTTTTCTCTTTATTGCAGGCAGTGCCCTCGGCAGGACAGGGCGGCTCCAACAGGTACGGAGACCAGCAGCCCCGGGCCTCCCCTCCCCACCTGTCCCCCCTTCACTGCTCTCCCTGCCCCCACCTGCCTCCCCAGCTAAGGGCTGGGCCCAGAGGAAGCAGCCACGGGACTCTGCCCCAACCTCCAAGCTCCTAGATTCATGCTCCTTTCTCACTGAAACTGCCTGGGTTTTTATGGGTTCGTTTTATGTGAAAAGCTGGCGAATCTCTGGCGAGACATCTGCTTGTAAAACGGGAAAGAAAAGGCCTCTGAGATGGGGGTCAGGTTTGGAGAGTGAGGAGGGGAAGCTGTGGGGGAGGACTGAGGGGCTCAGAGCCCTCCTCCCCTTGGCCCTGCAGTCTAGGAAGGGCCGCCACCCTCTGTCTGTCAGCCACAGTCCCTCCCCTGCCCTCAGCCTCAGCCTGGAAATCTGTCAGATGAGAAGCTGGCCTGGGGATGAGGCTGCTGGGAGAGGGCGGAGTGTCAATGCATCTTGTGAAGGGGAAGGATTTACAAGAGGGACTTTTCAGAAGGTGCTTAGACACCAAATTATGTCATTTATCCCCTCACAACAGCCCCAGTGAGGCAGGCAAGCAGGGAACCCCCCTTCCTACTTATGAAGGAGGAAACGGAGGCTCAGGAAGTGAAGTGACGTGCCCACGGTCACAGAGCTGTTAAGTAGCAGAGACAGGCTGGAGCCTTAGTCTCGCTCCAGATCCCACAACCCTTCCTCCTCCCGCAGACTCACACCCAACCTGATCTTTCAAAAAATAATGTTGGTAATTAAACAACAGCCCACGTTTATTGAGGCCCCAGCGGGGGTCGCACTCTGTGTGACAGCAATGTGCATCCTCTCCTCCAGCCTCACCACCTCACGGAACAGTGCTAGTTTACTGTCATCCCATTGCACAGCCGGGAGCCCTGGGAGGCTCACTCACCCCTAGTCACCAGCTGGTGAGCAGCAGGGCTGGGACTTGAACCCAGGCAGTGCAGCTCCAGCTCCAGAACATGCTACCCTAACCCTGCTCCCCCGCTTTGCTGCCTTCGTGGGGTCTCCCTTCCCCTCTGAGGCCCTGCAGGATCAGCGGGGTCCTTTGGACTCGGGTCCTCCTGGCTTCCTGCTGAGCCCCTCTCTGCCGTCCCCACAGGCTGCCCCTGAAGCGGACCTGCTTGCCCTTTGCTGAGGAGCTGGAGCCTCTGCCCTCCAAACAGGCCAAGGAAGACGACCTGCAGAGAGGTAGCCTCACTCCCCCTCCCCTTTGTTGTTTGATTTGAGCCCACCTCACCCCAGCTCCCCGTGAGGCCTCCCCAAATCTCAATCACTGTTCCTGGCCCAGGCAGCTCGGGCAGCACCCATCCCAGCAGAGAGGGTGCGAGGGGCTGCTTTATGCCTCAGAGCCAGGGTTGGGCCAAGACTTGAGGGTGGGGAAGGGGCAAGGGGGGCACCCAAGGTGCTTAGAGAGACAGTCATGGAGCTGGAGGGCTCCCGCCTCCCCTGACCTTGTTGGACATGGGTGTCCTGGGGCGCTGGTCAAGGTGACAGGCTGGTGATGTTGGGCAAACCCCCCTCACTTTCTCTAGAGGAGTTGGGAGCAGGGTGGGTTGCCGTAGCTGGCTTTCTGGCTTGGACACTCTGGGTCTGTGATTTCCTGGAAGAGAAGGACGGGCCTGAACCTCTGGGGGCTGTAACTGACCAGCAGGAAGACACCAGCCAGCAGCCAGGAGCCAAAGCTTCACGCAACCTTGACTTGGGCCTTGCCCTGCACTGGGTGTTTCCAAGAATTATTCATCCCCACAGCAACTCTGTGAAATAGGGCTGGTCTACCCCACTCCCATTTGGGTGAAATGAGACTCAGTAATGTTAAACTGACTCAGGTGGGAGAGCGGGGATTCATGCCCGCCAAGATCAGCAGGGTCTGAGCAAGTGCCTGGGACCCGCTGAGCCAGGGGGTTCCCAGCTGGGTCCAGACCCTCAGCAAGGTTGGCTTTTTCTGCCGAAATCAATCTTAGTTAAGAAAGGAAGTGATATTTTTTAAGATCCCCCTCCCCTAAGGTATCCCTGGCTCATTTATCCTCCTCGCAGCACTAAAAGCCGCCCCTTTGCTTCTCAGTTCTGTTGTATGTGCGGAGGGAGACCGAGGAGGTGTTTGACGCCCTCATGTTGAAGACCCCGGACCTGAAGGGGCTGAGGAATGCGGTAAGAGGCCTGCGGACCCCGCTGCCCGGCCAGACCCCGTCTCGTGCTCCTGGGCACACACTTCTTCATTCTGCATCACACAGTCAGACTTCCCACAGGCGGGCTCAGGGAAGGAGTGCACTGGAACCTTGGTGCTGTGGTGGCCCACCTGTCCCACCCTTGGGAGGGCCTTCTGGGCCCGGCTGTGTGGTGGGGGGGCAGGTGGAGGGGAGGGAGAGGGGGGTGGTTTAAGCCTCTGTGATGTTATCTTGCAGCCAGAACCCTGGCTCCACCCTGGGAGTCGCACACACCATAAATCCTCCTTAATCTGATGGCTGCTGTTTGACAAGCCAGAGCTTTTTGTTGGCTTTGCAAACTTGTTTCTATTTTAATGGGAGTGAAACCCCAAAAGGCCAGACCCCAGAGACACTTTTTTTCCTTCCCAGGGGGCCTCATTCCTGTAGCTTGTGGTTGGCTAGAGGGCTGGGGGAAGGGTGGAGTGCTGGCCAGGGAAGCTGAAGGTGTGTCTGGGCAAGACCTTCCCCTACCACCACCCCCAAATCACCAGAGAGCAGGTGACTCAGCCCCGAACAGAACCCACAGCAGCTTTGTGGCTCAGCTAACGACTGCACAAGCAGCCTCACCAGGGCCAGCGATGCTTAAAGGTCGGCCCACTCAGAAAAGCCACGTGGTTCCAAGATCTTGGACTGTGGAGGGGAAATGAATTAAAGCAGAACATTGTCTACCTTTTGAAGACCCACTGTGTGCCAGGCATACTGCATTTGCCAGCTCACCATGTTCTTTTAACCCTGAAAAGTGGGTACTATTATTATCTCCTCATTTCCCATGAGGGAACAGCCTCCCGGGAGGAGGGCAGTTGACTTGCCAAGGTTACTCGCAGTGGCAGAGCTGGGATCCGCCAGGCTCTCCTGTTCTCCTCACATATCATCAGCCCCACTTGGCACCAGCCCCAGGAAGTTGGGCTCACAAAAGGCCAGTAAATGTCATTTGAATGTAGACTCAATCTTGGGGTTGGATAGAACCTTAAAGGGTCAGCTCCCCACCTAGTGCTTGAGCTCTCTCCCCAGTCACTGCCGTGGGTGCCCAGTCTTGACTTGTGTACTTAAGGGATGGAGAGCTTATTACCTGTGGAGCAGCCCGTGTTGTCTTTGTACAACTTATGGGTAGAAAATTCCTACATTCTTGCCTACATTGACTTGAGGCACTGCTGGTAGCTTCCAGTCACATCCCCACTAAGATAAATAGTCGGGGAATTTTTCTTGCCTGGAGGGCTCTCTGTCACAGCAGAGAATAACGGGGAGCCAAACTGATCCTCGTCCTAAAAGGCCCAGTGAGGAACCTCCACCGGAAGCCCTTGGCGTGACGTTCCCTGCTGCTTCAAGGCAGTCAGCAACACGAACCTGCAACACTGACTGAGCCCTCAGTGCGCTGGCCTGGGCCCTTTACATCATCGCCTCAATTCATGTGCAGAACAACCCATTATTACACTCATTTTACAAACAGGGAAACTGGGGCTCAGCAAAGCAAGAGTTCCATAACTCCGGGTGGTGGAGGTGGGACCAGTGTGTCTGCCCGGAAGAAACAAGTTCTGGGAGAAATGGCTGAAAGCTGTGAGTGCAGACGCGCTCACCAGCCTCTGAGCTGCGGTTTCCTCATCTGTAGAACAAGCTCCCAGGTCTGGGTTGTGATGGGGAGGAAACCTGGTTCTAGGCTAGGCCTTGGCACAGGCCTTACCTTCTTCCAGCTCGGCATCCACGCCCATCAAATGGGAATAGTAATTCCTGCTCGAAGGGGGAAATGTCTGGGTTACCCTCCCCCCACAATAGGGTAAGAGCATCCCTATTGCTCCACTTCTAAAATAATAGCAATGACCAGTTACTGAATATTGGCCATGTATTTGGTACATACCAGGAACTGTCCTCTGTCTTATGTGGGCCAGTTCATTTAATTCTCCCAGCAGTCTTACGAGCTGGGCTCTGTAATGAGTAGTTTGCACAGCTGGTGGAGGGGAGCCCTCAGCACTGGGACGATCTATATTGGGATGTTAGGCTGGGGTTGAGGGAAGTGGTGATGCCCTTTGGGATATTTTACAGACACTAACCATGCTGTTTGTTAAGAGTTTGTTGTGATGTGGGATGGCTTATAATATACAAGGATAAGTAAACCTACCTATGTGGAATAGAAAAATATCTATATACATGGCCTGATGTTAAATGGTGTTTATCTCTGGGAAACAGGATTATGGGTGATTGTAATTTTCTTCTTTGTATCTTTCCACAATCTGGATATATATTACTTTTTAAAAGGTTCTCACCTAAGGATGTGTGTGTTGTTGTTGTTGTTTTTATTGATTGATTTGAGAAAGAGAGAGAGAAGCATCAATCGGTTGCCTCCTGCTTGTGCCACAGCCAGGGGTCAATCTAGGCATGTGCCCTGACTGGGACTTGAATCCTCGACCTTTTAGTGTATGGGACAAAGCTCCAACCAACTGAGCCACACCAGCCAGGGCTGGACATATAACACTTTTATAATTAGGAAATTTAAAGACATGATATAAAAGAATGGGATACATCCACTTTGGGCAGCAGACAATGAACCCCCTACTGTTCTCTTCCAGATCTCTGAGAAGTATGGGCTTCCTGAAGAGAACATTTACAAAGTCTACAAGAAATGCAAGCGGGGGTAAGTGCCCAGGACAGCTCTCCCTCCCCGTCTCCACACCTTCTAAAGTGTTGACTCATGGAGCTCCCAGCAGGTCCACTCTGACCAGCATAGGCCTGCTACTCCGTGCTGATGGTGTTTGTACTTGGCTTTATGGAGAGGACTAGGGGAGGTGGACTTGGATAGAGAGCCCCAGTCAGGCCAAAGTCACCTGCAGAGACCAGACGGTGAGGGCTACTGGGAAGGAAAGGAGAGGGGGGTTGTGGGAAGTGCAGGGCCATGTGTCAGGAAACTCAAGGTCAAGTCCCAAGACCTCTGGATAACCAAGTCACTTGATGATAACAGCGACTGCCATTCACTTGATCCCCTACTTTGTGTCAGATCGTGTGCTAAGCATGTCTCATTTAACCCTCACAGTCCCACTGCGAGGTGGATGCCATTACTCACACTTCACAGGTAGGGGACTGAGGCTCGGAAGTGATAAGCAGTGTTCAGGGGCAGCAGCGGAGTAAAGCCTCGGGCAGAAGGGCCCAGCAGCGGTGCTACCCGCTGAGTCAGTGCCCAGAGGGAGTGGCCGGCCATGCGTCAGGAAAGGGGACTGTGATCGGGTGTGGTTTTGAGGGAGCCCCTCCAGGGATGCTCCTCAGGCCTCCTCCACCTCAGGTCTGCAGGAGGCTTCGGGGAGTAAGATTCTACCCTCCAGGGGGTCAGACAGGGCCTGTCACCTCCCCTGGGCTCCTGGATTCGTGCTCAGGACGGCAGCTCCCTTTGTCCTCTTCCTGGGAGATCCTTGGTGTGGGATCCACATGGTCACTGCCCTCCCAGGCTTCCGTCCCCTGGTCAGAGGACTGTTAACTGGGTCACTTCACCAGCCCAGCTGAGCCCGCCCCCCAGCAGAGAAAATCGCCATTGCCGTTCCAGGACCCAGCACCAGGGCTCTGGGAAACACCCCCGGCCCCACTGCCCACACCTCCGACCAGGTCCTCCTGCCCAGCGCAGTCTAACTCCAGCCTCACGTACTGGTCGCCCCGGCAGTGAGCAGGCATTGTCCCCTGTATATGGCTGTGGCCTGTCCTTTGTAGAAAACTGCAAAGTGAGGCAGGTTTTGGACTCAGGCTGAGGCCCCATCCAGTTAGGCCCAGGGGTGGCCTCCTTCCTCACAGGCCCAGCCCTGCCCCCGCTCCCTCCTCAGTTTCCACCCAGCTTCCCATAGAAGGGCGGGGTGGGGGAAGGTGTGCGCTCGCAGCCCCTGGGAAAGGATCCGTTGGTTTTGGTTGTATGAGTGTCTGGGGTTTTTTTTCTTTCAAGTTTCGGTTTCAAATTGGGGCTCACAGCAGAGGGCAGGCTCTGCTTTGCCCGGACAAGCCCAGCCCCACTTCCCCTTTCAGTGCCAGTGCCCACACCCCCTGGCTGCAGCCCCACCTGCGGCCAGCCTCCCTTACCCATCCCACCAGAGCTGGGCTGAGCGGCTGGGAGGTGCCCTGAGTATGATTTGGGGTGTGGGGTAATACATATAAGGTTGCCCCAACCCCTAGCCCCACTGGCTGAGTCGCAAGTCTTTCCCTTAAGCCCAGCCAGCTAGTTAAGCCATAATTGTAACAACTTCCATTTGTGGCGCACGTTGTACACGCCAGGTGCTGGGCTAGATAACTCCGAGGGATCCTCTCATTGACCCTCTGAGTTTGGGTGATCATCTCTGTTCCACAGAGGAGGAGACTGAGGTTCTGAGTAGTCCCAGGATCAGAGTTAGTAAATGGCAGGAGGAATCCTGGCCTAAAGGCTGTGCATACACCCCCGACTTTATCTTGCCTCCTGCTTTTTCCTCTAACCGCTAAGCAGTGAGCAAATACAGGCTGTGGCCAGGCCAGCCCCATAGCCCGGGGCAGCCCTTCAGAGGCACCCCACACCCATACACCCCCCAACCATGGAAACCTCAGGTCTAGGGTTGCCTCTGATGCCCAATGAGAAGAGCCCCCCAAAAAGCCCCTTGGGAGAGGCCAGGCTCATTTGTCACCTCCCTAAGAGTCGGACGCTTCTCGTTTGAGGAGCAGGAAATTCTAATCAGTGGCCTCGTTATTTTCATAGAACCCTCCCGAGAGTCCTCTGGACAAAGGCAGATGCAATCAGCTTACAAGCACCACTGAGTGCTTGAAAGATGAACAAATACATTGTTTTTGCTGGCAGCTGGCCAGGGGTTTCATGCGAACCAGGACAGAAGACGGCTAGAGCTAGCAAGTGACAGGAGGCCCACCTCTGGGACAGGGTTCCTGACACCCCTGCCTCTAGGGCCCAGGGGTCATTGACCTCTGAGGGGAAGGGTCCTTGGGCCTGTCTGGGCTCCCTCGTGCACACGTGTGAGCCTGGGCCCCTGGGAGGCCCTGCCTGGGCGCAGGAGGGAGGCATCTTTAGTGTGTGCACGTAGGCACTTAGTGCCTGGCACCCAGACACACCCTGTAAATGCCCTGCATGAAACAAACCAAGCCCTGCCACTGACAGAGTGCCACCCCTCTGCTCTACCTCCCCCCATCCCCGCTGCCCCCAAAGACCCCCCTGTAAAGTGTAGGAACTACCAGCAGGACCTGAGGAAGTGGGAGCCTGCGCCAGGCTGCCTTCCGAAAAGCAGCAGCTGCTTGATGTTGCTGCAGAGACGACTGAACACAGGCAGTTGGCTTCTGCCCACCGCTGTCTCCATTGCCCCTCCGCCCTGGGGATGGTGGGGACAAGGCAGCCGCCTCCCCTGGGGTCCTCAGGAAAGCAGGCAGCTACCTGCCAGGAGCGTGGTCTGGGATTCTCACCGCACCCTCCTGCCCCTCCTAAAGTAATCTTGCCCGCATCTGAACTCTCCCCAGTCCTGAATTTTGCCTTCCTTATATATGCCACTTTCTAATTTGTATTTATGGGGGGGGGGGGGCGGATTTTTTTTTCTTTTTTAAAAAAAAGATGCAGTGAAGAGAGACAAAAGTCTGGATTCAAATCCCAGCTGGGCGATCTGTTGCCTGTGTGGCCCGAGGCAAATGACTTTACCCCTCTGAGCCTCGGGTTCCCCATCATGAGCTAGAGTAACAGGGTTACAAGGTGTTGTTCTCGGGGCCATGCTAGATTCTAAACTCCTGGAGGACAGGCTCTCGGGTCTCTGTGACCCTTGTTTTTGTTTGGAGCAAGGCCCTGCATGTGGAAAGGCCTCAGCAAATGATGGTGGGATGGACTGGTGGATGGATGGATGGACGGGTGAAAGTACTCACTTCCGTTCCTGACAGGATCAGGTCGGGTCACCTCTTCCTGGGTCCTTCCCCCGGGAAGCAGCTCCTAGGGTGCCCCTTGGTATGTGCTCTGGCTCTGACCCCTGCAGAGGCCCCGCCACGGAGGTTTTCTCCTCAGGTTGGCCCAGGTCCTAGCCTGAAGCCTGTGGGGAGAGAGAAGGCCAAGCTCCTCAAGTCTATTGTGCATCCGAGATGTCAGCTTCCCGGGGACGGGGCTGAGACTGGGCTTGTGTGGTCCTCGCCTCTGGCTCAGGCAGGCACATCTGAGTGGCACGTTGCTGTCTCCACACTCTCCCCCCGCCACACCTCCTGCACTGGAACTCACACACTGTGTCTGAGTCCTCAGTCTGGCTGATGACTAAGGAGCACTGAGTCTTCCCCAAGTCTACCTTTAGTTGCTCACGAGTGTCCTGCTCATGTGTACTGAGAGAGGCACCCAGGCACAGTCGAGGGCATGGTAACTGGCAGGCCTGGTTTGAGTTGTGGCTCGGCCACTTGGGCATTGTGCCCTCCCCTGAAAGTGGGACAGGGAACAACCACCTTGCAGGTTGTTATGAGGGTCAGAGAGAAAGTCTGTGAGACACTGGAAATAACGGGGGTCCCCGATATGTAGTAACCATCACTGTCATCCTTGTCACTCAGAGCCCTGAAGGCAAGGGACCTCCCACAGTCTAGCCACATCTCTTCTCTTCCAGAATCTTGGTCAACATGGACAACAACATCATTCAGCATTACAGCAACCATGTCGCCTTCCTGCTGGACATGGGGGAGCATGATGGCAAGATTCAGATCACCCTGAAGGAGCTGTGAGGACCCCGGCGGGGAGCTCCGGGCCAGGAGCCAGCTGCCAGTGGCCCCATGCCGCACACAACCTCTCCTCATGCCTCAGTGCCGTTACTTGAACGCCTTCCCAGAGGGAAGAGGCCCGAGTCCCCGACGTCAGGGCCAAGAAGGGACCTGGGAGGTGTCCTGACCCGAGCCCCCACCTCATGCTTGAATCCACTCTGAGCGCCTGCCAGTGCCCGCTCAGCCAGACAGCGCCGTCTTGGTTAGCGACCGGCAGACGATTTCCTCCTCCGCAGCTGCTCTGCGGGCTGCCTATCCCGGTGCTGGAGGCGGGCCTCGCTCCCAAAGCCGACCTGACCGCTGTCTGCTCCCACCGACTTCAGACCCAGGATCTCTCACCCTGTGGTCAGTGAACTTGAACACTCTCGGTTTCCAGTGCAAATGACTTTGAAAAGACACTGTAGTGGACGCACCTCTTTCTCATGGACGTCCCCCGGGCCCGATGTAAATAATAGAGCTGATCGGCCACGACCACGTGGCTGCTCCATAAATGACCGACCGCCCTGCTCACTGCTGTACACATTTCTCACTTACAGTTTTCATTTATGTTATAAATATATAAGTATATATTGTATATATATGCAACGTTTTATATTTTCACGGATACATTTTTATCATTTCAAAAAATGTGTATTTCACATTTCTTGGACTATTTTTTTAGCGGTTATTCAATTATGCATTTTGTATACTCATATAGTATTTAGTAATAAAATTCTGCCTATGTATTACTTCAAATGCCACACTTGTTCCTTCTGTGGAAGTCTGCCAGGAGGAGAGGGTGAGAGTAGACAGCCTGGCTGCTCCTGTCCTGGGGGCGTTTGCCCCAACTTGAAGGGCAGTGCTGTGCTGGGCACCAGTAAAGCAGGCGTCCCACCTGGAGGACACCCAGCTCTCTGCCCTGTGTGGTCCCACAGCTGAATGTCATGACCTGGGGATCACTGACTGGATATGCAGAAGTCCTAGAAAGGGTCAGGATGGCCTTGCCGAGGACCTCGTAGCTGGGGTCCATGGGCAGAGCCCAGGGCTAGGAGTTCTTGTGCCAACTCTGCCCTGCGCTCTTGGCTGTCATTTTCCCTGGAGCCCGCTCCTACCAGCCCAGTGGCCTGCTGAGATCCCCCAGGGTCAGAGGGGCCTAAGAACCAAGGCCTGGGGTCTGGCCTCATTGTCAAGAGTCTGGGGTGAAAGGAAAGTACAGCTCTAAGCGTCGCTTTGAAAGCGTCTTCCAGAACGTCTGGCTCCCAAGGGACAGCCAATGGTTTGCAGGAGAGTTTCCTTTGGCCTAAACAAAAAACTTTACATTGAAACACGGTTGTAAACATCTCAAATCAAGACACTGCACATTTTAAGTATTTCCCAGATTCTGTTGCGAGACCTGCAGATCTGGCAACAGTTTGCTGGACCCGAGTTGGATGCCCCTTTAGATAGGCAGCAGCCTCAGCTCCCAGGCCCCTGACCCCATCCCTGCATCACCTGTTTTGCTCCATGCATTGCCCACCCAGCCCTGGAAGAGCTTGACCATGAGCCTGCAAACTCTGATCCAACTCTTCAAGGAGAAGGGCCTGCGGGGATGGGAGCACCAGGCCGCCTTAGATCCAGACTCCATTGCTCCTGCACCGAGCTCCCGCCACCTCCAACGTATCCCAAAGCAATGGGCGCTTGCGGGAATCAGAGGTCACTTAGAGGCCAGCTTTGGTGAGATGCAAGAATTCAATTTAATTGGATGTTCTTCCATCCTTCCAACCCCTCCCTAAGTGGAGAGCCAGTCAGCAGCCAGTTCTGACATGGAGGCCCAGGATGTAGCATTTCCAGAGAAAAGTCAAAGGAGGGAGCAAAGGGAAGTGAGAGCCTTGTCCTCGCTGGGGCGAGGGCAGGCTGCCTGGGCGAGTTCCACTTACAAACGGAAAGACATTGCCAACATCTGGGGAAGGAGGGGGTGTGTGGCTACTTCTATCTTCTCCTGGTTCTTTGGGAATCTTCTCCTCTTGCCAAGGGGAAATGACAGGCCAGAAAAGATGCATTAAAGGTGTGTCAAACTTGAGTGGGAGGTTGGGGAGCCCAGCCCAGGAAGGGGAAAGGTTGGGTGAGAGTGAGAACCTGCAGGCTCAGGGTGTTGCGTGGCTCCCGTGCCCCCCAGAACCTCTGTGTCCCGGCTCTGGCTCCAGCAGGGCCCCGCCCACATGTGCTATTGAATATGGAGCCAATAAAGCACATGGCAGCCTCTCCTGAGGGTGGGTGCTGAGCACAGGTGCCCTGAAGGTGAGATTCAAGGGCTAAGTGGGGGGCAAGGAACCCAGGCAACCCCTTCGTGTCTGTGTTACAAGCGCCTGTGAGCCTTCCAGCTCTGGGAACACCAGGAGGGTCTGGAAGCCAAGGCCAGAAGGATGTGCTGTCCCCCCTGCAGATGCACGCGGGCCCCGGAGCCCTGGTCAGCACCAGGCTGCTAGGCAGGGCATCTTCCCTCCTCTACCTTCTCCCTGGAGCCCAAGCTTCAGGAGCCCCTTGCGTCTGAGGGCAGGGTGCAGACAGCAGCCTGCCCAGGTGCCTGGCGAAGGAACCGGGGAGGCTCTGTCCTCTCCTCCTCTTCTCAGGAAACCATGAGGTCAGCAGGAGTAGGGGGCCCAATCTCCAGGAGGCAGCTCGAGCCCAGCTGTAACACCAGACCCAGGTGGCAGAGCTGCCCCACGTCAGCCCTGGGCACCTGCGTGGGGCCGCTGGTGGCCGGCCTTTCCCGTGCCCTGTGAGGCCGCTACAACACCGGGATCCACCTGTTGCCCTCGTTGTAGAGAAAGGAATGCTTCTCAGGGAGCTCCGGCTTGTAGGTGGCTGTGAGGAGAGAGGGGCAGCGTGAAGAAGGAGAAGACCAGTTGCAGGAGTCTCTTTCGTTCTACGTCAGAGCTGGCGGGGCCAGTGGGACCCCTGTCCCAGCCCCTGCACCACCCATGTGGGGAGGCAGACAGAGGAAGGGACGGCCCGAGGTTATCTGGCTCTTAACTGGCCGAGGTAGGACTCGAAGTCTGGTTTCCCACCTTCTTTAACCCCTTTTCACTTCTTTGAAAACGAAAAATTTACAAAAGACCTTTCTATGTAATTTGCGGGGGGAAGGACTGAGTCAAGCGATGCTCTTAAGAAGCAAGGTGTCAGCTTGGTGGGGTTTTGTTTTGATTGATTTCAGAAATTTCCAGAAAAGCGAAAGCCATGACCCTGCAGGTCCTTTAGGAAACCAGCAGCCGGAACCATAGGGGCTTGGGAACTCACACTGACACTGACTTGGTTAACGAGGGGCCATGGGTGACCCCTGTTGGTTACCTGGGAAGCTGCTGATGGGGGCACCTGGCAGTCCAGGCACATCTGCACCCCCTGGGGCCGAGGAGGCAGATGTTTGCCTGTGCTCATGCCCAGGAGGTACCGTCCGACCCGTGTGCCAGGTGTCTCGCACCCTGCACAGCGCAGAGAAGACACGGACACAAAGCTCTTAGGGGTCTGGGCCCAACAGGGTCAGACAAGGGTCTCCCCTGGCCCCCGGGCCTCCCGAGACCGCCCGCTGGAGCTCAGCACTTACAGAAGCATCAGCACAACCCAAATGCTGAACCAGAATGAGCTCTGCCTGGACTGACCAGACGACCTGAGGGTCAAACCTCTGCCGTCTTGTTGGCTTGACTACGTTTCCAAGGCCAAAGCTATGCGAGTGCCGTTCTCCCTGTCCTGTCTGCCTTCCATTCTACTCACCTGTGAGTCTGGAGGGGAAGGTGTCTCCCCACCAGACCCACGCACAGGGCTTAAGTCATCTTTGCCTCCCCAGGATGGGAGCAGCATCCATGCTCATTGAAAGACTGAATTTAACAGGCCTGGCAGCCGGCTCAGCTCCGCCTTCCTCCGCCCACCCCACCTGCACACCAGCACACCTGTCTGTGCACACCTGACCCGTGCCCCTAGGTCTGGTCCATGTCAAGGGGAGATAAATAGCTAAGGGGCTCCATAGACAGCTCCAAATAGGTCCCTCGTGGGATTAGCTCCCAGGTAGGTACCTGAGGTCACAGGGTATCACCGATTAAGCTCACCTGTGAACTAGATGGCTTAACAGAGCTGCCCAGTAAACGATCCCCGGTTTGTGCCTGACAAACCAGGCAGAGGGGACGCCCCTGCGATCCGGCTGCCCCTCCCTCCCGAGACCTGTGGACACCTTGCTCTCCCGGCTCCCCGTCCAGGAAGTGACTCGGCCAAGCGAGGCCAGTGATGAAAACATTTGTGAGAACATGAACTTGTTGACCACCTGACAAGAGCTATGGCCCCTTAGCCCAGAAGAGAATGTCTGCAGACAAGGTCAGGGTCACAGACCCCTGGAGCCTGTCTCTGAGCCTCTCGATGGTCATGGTCCTTGGTTATGAATCCCTGGCCTGGATCGTCTCTAAGAGCCCTCTCACTTTAAACACACACACACACACACACACACACACACACACACACACACAAACTTTCATACTCAGAAAGTGTAAGCTGAAAAGTCTTCTAAATCCATTCTAACCCCTATAACCTGTTTGGCAAACAACCTATAAACCAGTGGCATTTGATGGCCCAGGAATGACAAACAATTCCAGATTTGGTTTTTACAATCATTTCAAACAACCCTCTCACCTGGGCCAGGCAAGCCTGGTTGAGTCGGTGCCGCTGTCCACCGCTTGGTGGTGGACACGAACGATGCACTGGAGATTAAATACTTGGGGGGCCCGGCGTAGTCCACAATCTCGTACTGACCGGGGCCTGGGAGAGGCGGCTTCACGGGCAGAGACAGAGGCTGGGTGGAGAAGTTCAGGAGGCGGTGTCTCCTTAAGACAAGACAGAATGGGAAGATGTCACTCGCGCGGTCTATCGGGGAAATGGTAGTTTTTAGACGTAGCCAAGACCTGCCCAGCAGCAAGCCGTCTGCAGGTGGACAGGGCATGGCACCAGGAGACCTACTTCTTCCTGTGGATCCACTGCTGAGAGCTGGGGGCCTGGGACCTCCGTTTCCTCATGTGCACGATGGCGATCCTAACAGTGCCCACAGCGCAGGCCTGTTGTCAGGGCTCAGTGAGATGGGACAGAAAACACAGACACAGCCCAGCACCACGGGAGAGCTCCGTACACGTTGTTGTAATGATGTTGCTGAGCTAATCAGGAATGGCAGACAGCACTGACCTCATCGTCAACCCTGCTCGACTGGCAGTGCCTGGCTGGAGCTCGGTGCAAAGGACGGAGGCTTCGCATGGGCCCTATGAAGAGCGTTGTGATCTACTTGTGATGTCTGCCGTGGCCAGGGAAAGAGAACAGGCATCCCGGTTCCAGGGATTTGCTATCCCAAGACCGGTAGATCGCTAGAGACCATTTTGGTATCGACTCCCCAGAGCCCTACCACATGTCTTCCTGTCGAGGCAGGACATGGGAGTAGAAAAACGCTGGGTTGGGGATTGAGGGGCCTCTGCATAGCACCTCCCTTCCATTGCCATGGTCTGTTTTCAGGTCTGTCTCCCCCTCCTTCAGAGAGGGGAGCCTTTCGTCTTTCATGCCTGGTGTTGAGTGAATGAATGAGAGAAGTGGAACCTGTACCTAAGCCCGAGCTCTGACAGCAATTCACTCTGTGCCTCAGTCTCCCCATCTGTAAAACGGGGGGGGGGGGGGCGGGGGGATAGGATGGGCTCTGAGGTCCCTTCCGGCTGTGACATTCCATCAACCCTTGATTCAAAGAGGGGCCACTGGGCTGCCCAGGGAATTCTGGGATTGTTATGGGAATCGTACTCCTCTCCCAGCCACTCAGTAGAAGGGCTGCCTGCTCCCGCCTCACACCGGAGGCTTCTCACAAGATCTCTCACCGAAGGAAGAGGAGTTCTCAGAGCACTGAACAGCCACAGGGACTCACCCCAGCTTGAAGCCAGCCCAGCGGAACAGAGGAGGGAACTGGGATCTTGGCCACTGAGACTCTGCCGCCCTGTGGCCAGCACCTTCTGGAACAGAGGCGTTCCTAAACTCAGCGAGCAGGTGGGGACCTAGAGCGTCTCAGCCAACCTCCTTATTTTGCTAAAGAAATCGGTGCCCAGAGAAAGCTGGTCGCCCCAAGTGCAAAGCACGTCAGGGGTAATGCGGGCCCAGGACCCAAGACTCCGGTGCCTAATCATCAGGAGAAGGCATCGGGGAGATTTTTGAGTCTGAGAGTCACACAGACCCGAGTCTGAATTCTAGGCGTGCCACTCCCAGGCAACGAGACTCAGACAAGTCCCCTAACCTGTCTGCCTGTGGCAAGGTGCAATGCCACCCGCTCTTTCTACAGGATTTGATGGAGAAAAGGCATGTCAGGCACCTAACATAGTGCCAGCACACAGTAAGTGCTCAATAAAATTAGTCATTGTTATGATTCCTACAGCACTCTGCCCAGCTGCTTGGTCTCAGAGGAGCAGCCGAGCCTCAGGAAAGGGAGGCTAGAGGGCTCCCTCACAGAGTCACCCAGAGGGTGGACCCTCCCACTGCCGGGGGAGGGGGGGCGGTCAAACAGCTGGCTTTGATTCTTATGTTTAGAACAAAGGTGCCAGAGGAAAAGGGGGGAAACATTGCCTCCTTCCCCCCCACCCCCTCCCACCCCCCAGCTGGCGTGGGAGAACTGGTTATAGTGTGTGATCGTCTCCCCTTATAAATAGAAGCTGGCTGCTCCTTGCTCTGGCTGGGTCACCTCTTCAAAGAACTCCCAGAAATTTGATGAGTGTGTGACTGACACAGCTGGGAAACAGCCTTGATTCCTGGACATTAGGTCTAAAATGAGCCAACCGTTGTATGAGGTCACCCCATTGTCTGAGTCTCCCCCAAGCCCGATTCTTTGAGACGCCGTGAGGGGCCTCCTTCCCCAACCAGGCACACCTGCCGGAGGCTGAGCAGGCAGGGGCAGGGTCTGTCAGCATTCTGGTGAAAATGGGTCAAAAAAAGAAAAAGAAAACGGGTGGGAGAGGTCCCTTGCCCTCCAGGCCACCAGCACACCCAGGAGTGGCTGGGCCCTGCCAACGCAGCTCTGGGTCTGCAGAGAGTGCCGGCCATGTGTGCGGCTCTGCAGCAGGCATCGGGGGCGTCCAGGCTCTTCTGTGTGAAGACCCAGGCCCTGAACACCCCCGAGGGCTGACAGTCCACTGCAGTGACAGTCACGCTGCTGACGGCTGAAGGCAGGGCCGCTTGGCGCTCAGACGCCCCCAGTCGCTAGCTGTGTGTCCTCAGAAGTCTCTGCCTCCCAGGCCTGTTTCTGCTTCTGTAGAATGAAGGGTGATACCTGCCACCCAGGTTGTTATGAAAACTAGCTAGTGCTTTACTTGCATTATTGTTTTAAATATTAAATATTAAACTAGAGGTAAAAACTACATTGAGAGTGCAGAGATACATAGAGAAATAAAGATGATAGATAGATAGATAGATAGATAGATAGATAGATAGACAAGAGAGAGAGAGAGAGAGAGAGAGAGAGAGAGAGAAATCTACCCTAGAAGGGCCAGCATTTGCCCTGAAAGGGACGCAGGAATTCTTCAGGTAGGAAAGGTGGGCAAGGGGGCATTTCCAGCAGCGGAAACAGCAGGGGCAAAGGCTGCAGCCCCATGTGACAGGACCTGGGGCACAAGGAGACAAAGGGTGAGCCACCTCACCTGCCTTCAAACCTCCATCCGCCTGTGATTTCTGGGTTTCTGACCATCCACCCTCGCAGACCCCGATGAGAAGCTAAAGGAAAAGCTTCCATGTATGGCCTCTCAGTGCAGCCCCACCTCCTGTGTCCTCTGCTCCCATGTTGCCTTCTGGAAACACCCAACACCACACTGTTCAGCAACTCCGTGCCTTTGCCCATGCTGTTCCTTCTGCCTTTCCCTGCAAACTCTGATTCCATCTTCACTTCTCTCCTGCAGGGAAACTCGCAGGCTGCAGCCCTCTCTCCTCCCCGCCCCCACCTTCCTTCCTGGGGGAGCCTGGGTTCGGACCCTGCTCCAGTACCTGGTGAGTCTGCACTTGGCCTGTTAAGTCTACGTACAGTGCTGATCTGTGGGAGAGTTGGAAGCACGGCCCCAGATAATATCAGTGTAGCTGCCCCTCCATACATTCTAGCCATTCTTTCCTCTGCACAGAACATGCTGTTTCTATGCCCCTCACTTGGCTAGCTCTTGAGGGAGAGGGTTGTGTCTGACTCATCTTTGGGGACATTTGCTGAACAGCGGAGAAAAGCAGAGGGTTGGAGCCAGTGGGGGAGCCCAAACATCTGGACCCCGCGCCCCCAGACAGATTTATCATCGGCCAGGGCTGCTCCCTCCGTGCGGCGGCGGGGCTGGGCCCATCGCAAAGGTCGGGCTGGATCAAACCCGGGGCAGCCCTCCGAGCTTTGCGAGCGGCTTTTATGAGCCTCATGGCTCAGTTAT
The DNA here is from genome assembly GCF_000147115.1 of Myotis lucifugus. Classification (NCBI taxonomy): domain Eukaryota; kingdom Metazoa; phylum Chordata; class Mammalia; order Chiroptera; family Vespertilionidae; genus Myotis; species Myotis lucifugus. The sequence goes on along the minus strand of NW_005871589.1, from coordinate 511,719 downwards.
AAAAGCCACCGTGGTCCTGCCCCGTGGAAAGAAAACATCTATCAAAGCTCTGAGTTGGCCACAGCTGGATTAAGTGTGTGTGCAGCTTCCAACGTGAGCTGCTTTCAAATCGCCGAGAATAATGAATGTGTCAGAGGGCTCAGCAGGTCACTGGGGGCGGCATGGAGACCCCGGGGACACTCCCAGCTCAGACTCTGCCTCGGGGGGGTTCCCAGGGTCTGGAGGGATAAAGGGGCAATTTTTCTCCTCATTACAGGGCAGCCGATGCCCCGGGGCTGGAAGGCAGTGTCTGTTTAGCAGGTAGCAGGTGACAGATTACAGCTTTGGAAGAAGCGCCCATATCTAATTGACAACCCCAGGGGAACTTTAGGTGGGTCCCTCCTAATCACCCAAAGTGAAGGGGGGCCGAGGGCTTGATCCTCCGGGCCCAGCCGTGACAGGGCAGCGCGTCACTGCAAAACCAGTGGCTGAGGGCGCCCAGGAGTAGAGCCAGGGTGAGAGAGATGGCAGTGGGAGTTTCACCTCCTGGCGGGCGGGCGAGGGTGAGTTGGAAGGCTGAGCTGGGAGGAACGGTTTCTCTCCAAAAGCCAGACTCACTCTGATCCATTGAGTCATCGCTGTGACCAATGCTCAGGACCTGCCGATGGGAAGCCGTGGCGGGCCCTGCGCTCTGCAGCCCCCTGGGAGCTGGTGAGTCCTCTGAGCTTCCGAGTCAGCAAAGTGGCCAGAGCAGAGGCCCCCTGTGGTGTGCCCAAACGGGGAGCCAAGCCCTTCCAACCCAAGACACACGGTCACATGCGTGTTCAGTGCATGCACAGCAAACTGCACGGACCTTCGCAGGGGCCTGAGTCCCGGAACACGGGCGCCCAGGCACTCCTGTCCCTCTTCCCTCCGGGACACAGGGGAGCCGGCAAAACTCGCTTTGAGAGCCTGTATCTTTCTTCATCTTACATCATTCCTCCATCACTCAACATAATGGCTGGATCTGTTTTTAGAATAACCCAAAGTACACTTCAGTTTTTATCTTCCCGTCTTTTCAGTGAAATCACAGGTTTCTCAGCTCCATCCTTTCCGCATGAATTAAAAATCTATTTGTTGGACCTCCTTTGCGGCTCCCGGCTGGCTCTGTGTTCACTGCCCCCTCTGTGCTCTCCTGGGCTCATGAGCGTCAGGAATGAAAGGACCTCCCCTCTTTTCACACAGAGAGGTGCTGAGAGCAGCCCCAGGCCCCAGAGCCAGTGAACACCGATGTCCTGCCACAGAGGCTGGGACACCATCTGCTCACCCAGGTAAGCCTGAATGTAAGAGACACTGGGCTTAATAGGTTCCTTTGTGCAGGCCTTCTCAGAGCCTTTAACAAGCCCACGCTCACTGCGATGCTCCCGGGCAGAGGGTTTGTAAGTAGTGTTTCCGAGGCTTATTAACCATGGATCCATTGTTCACAAAGCATCACGGAGAGCCAGTGCGCCCCAGACACCCCCAGACACGCCAGCACCACTGCACTGCTCCGCTGGAGAGATGGGCTGTGTGTGGCCACTGGCCAGCATTCTGCCGCCTGCGCCCCAGCCTGGCCCTGCGTTGCTCCAGGTGAGCCTGGCTGGGGGTGTATGGTGTTCTGTTCACCTGAGCAGCTCCATAGCCTCCAGCAAGAACCTGAAGCCTCCAGGGCCTGTGGACTGGCAGGTACAAAGGCCGTTGAATGAGAATATTTCAAACCGCTCATCTCGATTTAAGCCCAGCCAAGTGACACTTCTCTGGGGAAAGGGGTTAAACACGGAGCAGTCCCCCCGCTCCTTTCCCCATTTCCTGACGAAGCTTCCAGATGCGGGCTGGGGGCTTGAGCGGCCATGCCAAACACCAGCTGCTCCTATATCCTAATACTAGAGGCCCGGTGCACGACATTTGTGCACTGGTCCAGGGGTCCCTCAGCCCAGCCTATGCCCTCTCACAGTCCAGGACCCCCGAGGGGTCCTTAGCGCTGCCACAGAGGCTGGAGAGGCTCCCGCCACCACCGCTGCGCTCGCCAGCCATGAGCCCAGCTTCTGGCTGAGCAGTGCTCTCCCTGTGGGAGCCCACTGACCACCAGGGGCAGCTCCGGCATTGAGCGTCTGCCCCCTGGTGGTCGGTGCGCGTCATAGCGACGGATCATTCCTCCGTTTGGTCTATTTGCATATTAGGGTTTTATAATATAGGATGCCTGTAGGGTATAGGGTAATTGCAGCTATGATGGTAACAGCTGTTTTCAAGCACTTTCTCATCTAACCCTGACAGAACCCCTGAAAGATAAGGTTCTTATTTCCGCCTAACAACGTGGAAACTGGCTCAGGGAGCAGTGTCTGCAGGGGACTGAGTCAGGACTCAGACTCAGGTCTAACTCCAAAGCCGTCCTCTTCCCTGCTCTATTCGCTGCCAGAGTAGGGGGAGGTGGTGTGCCGTGGTGCCTGAGCCAACCTGAGGCCGGAAGTCCCTGAGGTTTGGAGAGAGCCGGTCCTGAGCCCGGGAGCCTGTGCAGGGTCAAGCTGCAGAACCAGGCACCAGAGGGCAGGCGCAGCTTGTCCTGCGGGCTCCCCCTGAGGCCCGAGTCCCTTCTCTGGATCCTACGCTGCTCTCGTCAGGTTCATGTTGTGCTGGGCTCCCCAGCTCCCCTCTCTCCTTGCCCTGGACCGATGCCCATCATTGTCAGCCTCCCTGGGTGCCCAGACTTCTGACCTACTGTGGCTCTGAACCCAGCCACCTGCTCAGAGGTGCCCAGGTGCCTATACGCTCGGTCCCAGCCCCTGGTCAGCCCTCCCGGCAGCCCGTCCTGCCTGGAGAAGACTCTGCAGGGGTGCGGTCTTAGATGGCACCGACCTTAACTGCAGTTCGTTTTAGAAGTTCTAGGACCGATTGACAGGTAATAAGCCCTGGGAGTGTTTTAGTCTCTTAGGTGAAGGTAACACCAAGTACCTGCCTTTACTTTTTAAATTTGTGTTACTATGAAGTCACCATTTGCGTCTGCCATCCATATGCCAAATCTGTATTTTTAAATCAGCAAACAACACTGTGAGGCATGAATTACCCCACTTTACAGATGCGGGCACGGAGGCTCAGAGGGGTGGGGGCAGCGCCCAAGGTCACGAGCAGGAAAGCAGCTGACGTTTCAGTCCAGCAGGTCGGACCAACCTCAGGGTCCGGGCTGCTCACCGATCAGCACAAAACTATGCGAGCTCCACGGCTTCACATGCCTGCCGCCCGGGGGAGGTTGTATGTTGTAAAATGGGATAGTCAGCCCAGGAGAGCACGCATCGTGGGGAACATGGAAAGAACTGGACAGTTCAGGCCCGATTCCCAGCGGCACCTCGTCAGCCTGTGGACTTGGGCAAATCTCTCCGTCTCCCTGAAGCCCAGCTCCCTCCTCCAGGAAGAACCATCCTGACAACAGGATTGCTATGGTAAGTGAGCCTGGTGTGAACTTCCTGGTACGGAGTAGCTGCTCAATATGTATTATGGGTGCAGCACACATTTATTGAGCACCTACTATGCATCAACAAGGACAGCGGCCTGGCGAGCAATGACACCCCTTCCTTTTCTCCCATGTCGGGGTCCTTCCCAGAACCGCCTTTCAAAAGAAAGTTCAGGATCATCAGGACTCACGGGATAAGGGTCTTTTTCGGAATCTTGGTGTGATCGTGTGGGTTGTAATAACCGGGGCCAGGGACTGTCGATGTCGGTTTTAATCCACGGTCAGTTTTTGATTTAAAACAGGACACCAATGTCGTCGGCGACTGCTTCACAAGGGATTCGTTGATATCATAATACCCTAAACAGAAAGAAATTTTTAAACACATAAGAAACATTTCTCAAATAAATAAAGAGCCATACCTTCCGCCTAAGGATACATTAATGACTGTAAGGTGATATCACTCCAAGACGGTCCAATGGAAGGGCTGCCTGAATTAGCTGAAAACAATACTCACCATTTACCAAACATGGGCCACATGCATCACATACTCAGCCTATGTAATCCTCCCGCAGCCCAGCAATGTGGGTGCTATCACCTCCATTCTAAACGTGAGGAATCTGAGGCTCAGTGATATTAAACCATTTGCCCGTAGACATCCATCCAACCAGGGACTAAGCCCAGCGGCTCCCTCCTCGATAAAGTCAGAAGAATTCTTCCAACAACGGAGTGGTTGTAATAGTGGAATAACACATTAGGTTCCTGGCACAGAGGAGTTGTTTCGTAACTCGTAACTACTTTGCAATTAACAAATATCTCTTGAACACCTACTATGTGGGCCCAGGCCACCTGTCTCCAAAGCCCATGCTTTCCCACCATGCCCCGTCTCCAGAAACTGTGACAGGACGAGATCCATGTGACAGCACCAACCTTCGAGGAAGAGCAGGATGCTCTGAGCTGGGGGAGGAGGAAGCAGCTCGCCCGCAGCTTGGGGGTGCCCTGCCAGTGGGTGCCCTGCCAGTGGGTGCAGGCGTAGGGAGTACGAGCAGCGGCACTAGGCAAAAGCCTTGAGGACGTCTGCACACCCAGGCTCCCCAAGACTCCGAAATTAAGAAAATGATTCAACACAACGGGAAAGCCCTGAGCATATGATGTACATCCCAGCGGCCTCTACAGCGTGAGAAAGGATAGCCTGCATGTGCACAGCCCAGTCTCAGGCCTGAAGATGACCAATATGAAGACCGTAAGGCCCCTGGCCGTGTTTCCGAAAATGAAGGTGAGTGAGTAAGTAAAGCCAAGCCTGAAAGTCTATGCCCGAGGGTGGCATCCAGGTACAAATGGATGTCTGAATAAAAATAGGCACGGCCCCAGGAAAGGGGAGTCATTATATGAGGGGTGGCATTCTGGGTGGGAAAAACATTCCAAATTTCCTAAACATTGTAAAGTTGGCTTTGCTTCAATAAAATGTACTTTTCCGTTGCAAAAATACTGAAAACAACATTACTACTTGATTAGCAAGATTTTCCTTAAATGGTCAGGCCCAGTGAGGGCCAACGCAAGGTGCCTCGTCACCCCTGTGCTGAAGGGCAATTCCATCACAAATGGCGAAAACCTCAACTGTGTTACATGCCTCAGACTTAGCGATTTCACTTTCAGCAGTTTACATAAGGGAACAAGCTCGATTGCACACGAGCTGTGAACTACAAGGGTGTTTGCAGCCACTGTATTTATATTAGTGATCAGCTCAAAACCACCTCGATTCCCAGTAAGAGAGCATTTGTTCCTTCACTCATGGCACCACCATACGATGGCCTCCCATACGTCTGCTTAAAAATGATGTTCTGGGAGGATTTTTAATAACTTGAAGAGATGTTCTCAGCATATGGCTAAAATTTTAAAGGCAGATGTCCAGCTAGCAGCCTTTATAATATTGGTCCATATCTCTCATTATCTTTCTGTTTCCTTTTCGCTCTCATTTACCGCTACCAGAAAAGGTTAAAGCAATGCCCGGCTATAAAATGCGGAGACGCAGAAGTAAAGAGAGAGACACGCATGTTCCTGTGGCCCCGAGAGCCCAGGGAGCACTGGTTCCCGGGAGCACTGGTTCCCGGGCGCAGCTGGGCTCTGCTGCGCGAGGCGGGGCTCCCCGGCAGATCCGATTCTGTGACCCACGTTTGCAAGTGACACTTGAGCACAGGCCTTTCCCCGTGCTCTGAAAGAAAAGGAAAAATAGAGGTGGACACTGGTGATGTGGTTGGTACCTCTAAATGTAGGAAATCCAACCAGCACACAGGTCAAGGTGAGCATTTGCCTGGCGTCGACAGAGGGGCAGGCAGAGCAGCAGATCCCAATCCCCGCTCCACATCTGGTTTTCTCCCACAGAGGGGGAAGGGAAACCATGGTGTTACTTCCGAGAGGTGAGAGGTCAAAGCAGAGGTCCCAGGCCCCTGGCCAGCGGAGGGGGAGGTATCTGAGGCACCAGGCAGGCATCAAACCCAAGAGGCCTGGGTTAAATCCAAGGGGACCCTGGGCTAGTCACCTGCCTTCTAAGTATCATTTCCACCTGTAAAATGGGCACAAATAATATTGGCTCACATCTCCTGAGCACATGCTCTGTGGGGCTTTGAGAGCTTTCGGATGAATGGAAAGCCTGGGGCACACAGTAGGAGTTTAAGAGACACCTGCCCCTCCCCCATCCTGTTCTCTGCGATAAGACCTCCCGAGGGAGTGGCACCTGAGGCTGGCTGCAGGGGAGCCCGCATCCCGCATCCCGGGGCTCACTGGCCGGGCCTCCGGCCAACCCCCAGAAATGCCGGCTTTGTTCTCTGTATAAACAAACAAGGTGGGGCTTTGCCCTCGGATGATGCAAGGCCGGGGAGCTTTAGCCCCGGCTCAGCCTCCTAATTAGAGCTGATTTTGTTATTCAGCTTCAAACTAATCTCAGCTTTAATCTGCATTTGCTGAAATCTGACGTGCGCTGCAATTTTATCCACACCCCCTCCAGGAGGCAGGATTGCCCGGCAAACCCTGCTCCTCCTCTGGGCGGGGCCGAGGCTCCCTGGGGGTCTTCAGATCCCAAAGCGAAGGTCTGATAGAGCGAGAGCTCCTGCGCGCAGACCTCTCTGCAAAGGGTTCACTGGGTCTGGGAGGTGGGGGAGGAGGTGAAGGAGGTGGGGGGGGGGGGGGTGCACAGAGGGTCCAGCCCAGCGGGGAGAACACTCGCTGGCCAGCCCTGTGTGTCCCCGAATCCTGCAGGGGACCGAGTTCAGAAGTCACCATGGATGACCGGGCAACAGTCTCCTGTCAGACCCCTCTGGGCTTGGGGCTCGCCCTGTGACACTGTGCAAGTCACTTCAACTCTGAGCCTCCACTGCCTCACCTGGATCACAGGACTTCGGTGTGGGCCTGTGAGGACAGCTGTGTGAGGCTGCGGGGGAATCCACTCTGTGGCCCGTGGTGATGCCTGGGGTGGGAATGCACACTCTTCTGAGGCGAGAAGCCACTCCCCCACCAGCGAGGCTGCTCTGGGGGCATTTCCAGACCAGCCGTTCCTCCCTGGAGGAGGACAGCCGGTCTCTTCCTCACGCTTCTCCCCTTTGTTCAACGCCTGCCTCAACCCCTCGCCGCCCCAGAGCCTAACTCCTTCCAGGGGCTGCCGGAGGGGGACTGGGTGCCCTCAGATCAGATCTGGACTGACCCCTTAGGTCAGTGGTTCTCAACCTTGGCTGCGCATTAGAATCACCTGGGAATCTTTTTTAAATCCTGATTTCCAGGCCTCATCCTCCGGAAATTCTGTTTCTTTGTTATGGGGTGAGGCCACAACATTAGTAACAAAGAAACAGAATTTCTGGAGGATGAGGCCCAGAAATCAGGATTTTAAGAAGATTCCCAGGTGATTCTAACGTGCAGCCAAGGTTGAGAACCACTGCCTTAGGTCCAGGCCAGCGCAGGCGGCTGCCTACCTGGTGCAGGTCCTTCTCCAGGGATGGCGAACGCTCCTCTCTGGGTTTTGGACTGGAACTCGGCTCGGGCACAGACGTTGTTTCTCTGCTTGCAGAACGAGACGGAGGCCTGGGGAGAGACACAGCGCTGTGCCCAGTGCCTGCCTGCTCTTTGCCATTGTGCCTGGACGAGGGTCACATTTGGGGACAAAATCAAATGTACACCTGTCCTCCTCAGAAAATGAGCTGATGTGAGTGGAGAAGGCCACACGGATAGTGCCTCACCGTCACCCCAGCTGGAACGGCTATGACAGTGATGGCGACCCTATGACACGCGTGTCCGAGGGGACACGTGAACTCATTTTTTTGGTTGATTTTTCTTTGTTAAATGGCGTTTAAATATATAAAATAAATATCAAAAATATCAATCTTTGTTTTACTATGGTTGCAAATATCAAAAAATTTCTATATGTGACACGGCACCAGAGTTAAGTTAGGGTTTTTCAAAATGCTGACACGCCGAGCTCAAAAGGTTCGCCATCACTGGGCTATGAGCTCAGCAAGTGTCTGTACAGGACAGGTGATCCCACACAGGACAGGTGATCCCACACAGGGCAGGTGATCCCACACAGGACAGGTGACCCCCACACAGGACAGGTGACCCCCACACAGGACAGGTGACCCCACACAGGGCAGGTGATCCCGAGCAGGACAGGTGATCCCACACAGGGCAGGTGATCCCACACAGGACAGATGATCCTGTACGGGGCAGGTGATCTGCACATGTGGTTTAATTTCTCTGAACTTGAGTTTTCTCATCTGCAAGACGGCTCACATAACCCCTGCTCTATCTGACCCAGTGTTGTCGAGGTGGAGCTGAGGGGCAGGAGGCCAATGGAAACCATCTATAGCAAAGTGTTTTTTAAAAACCGTGTAACTCTACACATGCAAATTATTTTCATTCTCTTTCCTGTGTTTTTATTCTTTTCAGAACACACAGTCCTACACACCCCACCTGACTCCTTACTGCGCAGTCCCTCTGTGAACGCAGGGTTTGGGGCATGCTGGGAGATCGGGTACTTTAAGGTTATAATCAGGTTTGTAAGCACTCTCTTGCCTTGACTTTTCTGGACTGACCAGAAATTAAGAATTTTGGTTGATCCACACAATACACATTTGAGAGTGTCCAGTGTGTCTGGAACTCTGAAAGTCACAGAGAAGGAAATGAAGAGCCCTGAGATCATGCTTGTGCTACACGTGAATCATACATACTTTAAATGCCCATTTGCAGTCCGGCTCCTGTGTCCACTAGATAAAAGATGCCATAAAAATTGTACGTGCGACGGGTGGGAATATTTACCGAAAGAGCGAAAATATTTGCTGGGGCCAGGATGGTTTGATTTTCGGTGATACTCCTTTGTCAGAGAAATGCTTCTCAAGAAATGCAGATGGCATTTTGATTTCGTGTTGACAAAGGCGGGGAGATTTAGCTTTTCCCAGGGTCCTAATGGCTAGGCTGCCTGCCGAGACGGCAAACAAAAAGATCAGATGGAGCAGGCTAATTACTGGACCCAGGGCGAGGAGCCAGGCTGCCGGAGAGGAAGTAATAACACAGAATCGAGGGGAAGGATTCGAATGGAGGAGCGGGGGCCATGGTGAGCAAAGGCGAAGAAAGGCCTGGGCAGACCTCAGCGCGCAGTGTGGCTAACAGGATTATCGCATTCTGCTCCTCGCCAGTTGACTCAGCCATTGTTCTCCGGGTCTGGAAAAAGCCACCTGCAGACAAAACACTACCGCAGCTCTGTTCCTCGCCCCGACAGAAAGGCAACTGAAGAGGGCATTTCTGTGCCCGCTGCATGTGTGCCACGGGAAGGTCTCACCGTTCCACTAGGGAAACGGCAGCTCCACGGCGGGTTAAAAGAGAATGGAGCTGACTTATCGTATGGCACAGGGGGAAACCCAAGATAGAGTTAAGTAGAAAATGCACATGTACTGTGCACAGCATAAGCCTAACCCTGGAGGGAGGGCCTATGGGAGGAAGAGCTTGGAAAGAGACTGCAGCTGGTTTTTGATGGTGGTTCGCTTGGGGCAGCAGAATTTTCAGGGACTTCCACTTCCGAGCTCATGGGTTGCTATCATGCCTTATGTATTCACATGCGTTGCCTTGTTTGCTTCTTATAATAACCCCATAGGGCAAGTGTAATTAATTTCATGTTACAACTGAGGCTCAAGAGGTTGTGTGTCTCCCGCAAAGACAGGGCTACCCATCTCTACCGACTGTGGAGTCCTTGTGCCAGGTGTGTGCTAAGCGCTCAGCATAGATGACCTCATTTAATATTTGCATTAACACTATGAACTAGATATGCACCCCCGTTTTACAGATGAATAAACTGAGTCCTGGAAGGTGAAGGTACAAGGCTCCATAGAACTTGCCCAAAGCCACACGATTAGAAAGTGGCAAAGTCAAGATTTGAACTTGACTCCATTTCTTAACCATGAATTCTGCCTCAGTGACTGTGAAGTGATCAGAATTGGCAGAGCACCGCTCTTAAAAAAACAACCAGCAACCATTTTGTGATCTGGAAAGATAGAAGTGTATTTTCCCTGTAAGAACCTAAAAATTAAATTAATAGTGTCTGCAGATAAAATGGCAAATACTATATGCTCGTTGTTAGAGATGAGAACACTGTCCCGGAAAGCTTACATGATAGCAGTGGCTACAGTTAAGCATTTTCCAGGGCGGTGGTCTTCCCACTGCTCACACTGGCCTCCACGTGGCCCCCTTTTCGTCTGGGTTCTGCAAATTCCCTGTGAGAGTCTTGCACAGCCTCGTGTACCCATTGGGTAGCCAACAAATGCTAACTGGCTTACCAACTGCATTAAAGGACTATTTCCCAAAGTGCCCCTTCCTTCCTTTTATTTTGGTAAACCATTCCCTCAATATATATTTAGTAAGCGCGTGCAGTGTTCTTACGTTGTACTGGTTTGGTGCAGGAGTTACAAATTTGAGGCCTTTTCCAGAGCTTGGCAGCTGGAACATGCTGGAACAGGAATTACTGAAGTCTTTCTTCGAAACAAAACATGACGGCAGAGTGTACGCATTTGCTGCGGGATTTTTAGAAACGATGGGGCCCAGTCGGTCACGCTGTGGGGAGAAAGCCAAAGGAATCAGCGTTGTCACATAACCTGTGGCTCCGCCGGACGGAGGTCAGGGAGCTGGCGCCCCACAGTGGGTCTGAAAGCATCTTATAAAAGGTGAAGCTCTGGCAGGTAACAATCATAAACTGACCTTGGGCTTTGAGGATTCGCTCTTGGAAAACACAAGTTCCGACCTGTTTTAACTTCTGTAAACTCAAATTACTCATCTGCTGTTTGGGACTTGGCATAGATAATTTTGCCATAAATGCATTTTCACCCAATCCTGTTTCAAGCCACTTGACTCACCATCAGCTGTTGGGTTATTTATATAATGGAAGCTTTAGACTTTCTTCCTCCAACCCAGGCTTTCTTTCTACTTCCACATTGTATTTCTAAGGTTAAGTCATCTGAAATGCCTAAATGACAAGTTTGCTTCTAACATCTTCTACAGACAAGGCTCCATAGAGCTTGCTGTCCACCCACACCTCCTACCCCCCCCCCCCCCACTAATTACTGATTTCATAAAACCCTACAATATTTTTGTATTTCAACAGAACCAATTCCACTTCTTTCAGGAAGCCATGGTAAACTATTTTTAGTGTGTGTGTGTGTTTTAAAAGAAAACAAACAGAATCAGTGTTTGCCAAATGAAAAGGGTCAAAAGCCGCAGAAACTAGGTGATAACATCACTTTACCCTAGGATAGTATGGCAAGTATTGGACTCTGATAAAACCAAATATTTCTCAGTATTTTATGGCTGAAAGCTTGGGAACGTTGCCCTAGGTCTCTTACACAGAAAGTGGGGGAAGTGGGGGGACGGCATCAGTACCTCCCCAACTCCTCACTCAGTCTACGCTTGGTGGCAATGGCTCCCCACACCTGGCTTATGGGCCACCATGGTGCGTGGTGGATGTGCCACCAGGAGCAGGCGTGTTCTTGTCCAGAGTCTCAGCTGTTCAGAGTCCAAGTCGGGTTTGAGCCCCACCTCTGCCTTCTCCATCCTTGTCCTCACTTTGCCTTTGCATTTTGGGCAATGGTTAACCGAGCATTTTTCATGGGTTTTTGCATTTAATCCTCATGGCAACCCTGGGTGGTGGATGTTGTGATTATCCTCACCTTACACATGAGGAAACTGAACTTCCTCAGCTGGTCAAGTGGTGGAACCAACGTTCGCACCCAGGCTGTGTGCCTCCACTATATGAGATGGACCAGACACCCAGTTCTGAGGAGGAACGGGTCGAGAGGAGTAACAGCAACAACAAGAAGAACAGCTGACAAGTGACCGTGGGAGGTCTTAGTTCAAGAAGGATCGAGACCCCGTATCTCCTCTGCCCAATGGTTTGGCACTCCTTCGCTCGTTCTTTTTAACTTCCATGGAAGAAGGGTGGTGAGGTCAAACCTTCCTCGGTGGTGCCGTTCGAGTCACCTGACAGAGCGGGCAAGCATGTTTTTCTGAAGCCATTTCCCAATGTGTGTGCCTTGGCGTACCAGTTCTCTAAGATAAGGCTGTGTTGGTGGTGACAGCAGCTGGGAGAGAGCTTCAGAGTCAAATACATTTGAGAAGTCTCATCCCGTGTCCCCATTTTGAAGATTCATGATACACTTTGGCAGAGTAAATGCTCTGAGACTGTCCACAATAAAGAAACCTGTCCAGACTTTCTTAAATTTACTGGATCATAGAACCTTTCTGGCCTAGAAAGCCTATTCACATACATTTTGGGGGAAATTGTTCCAAAAGTTTCCAGTTTGAGGCAATGTTTCATTATAGAAGCGTCATAATAGAATTTATCTCAGAGTACAGCCCAAGTAACACTCACTCACCAACCCTCCCTACCCCTTGGCCTCCTTTTAATCGCCAGGCCTGTGGTCTCCAATCTGGCCACGTGCTGACATGTACGAACCTCTCTCCGGCACACACTAGCTTTTCCCGAGCCGCTGCTGACACCGTGCGAATGTAGAAAGGCCACCAAAGTCCCCGCCCACCCGCCTCATCTGCTGTGAATAATTCCGGAACAAAGACTTGGAAGGCGCTAATGAAGCTCTTATATAATTTGGACTTAGCGAGATGACAGGTCCTCTCAAAAGGCTGGGTGTAGCTGTGCCAATCGCCACCAGGAAGTTTCTCCAACGTGTAGACCCACAGAGCTTCCCGGCCAGCCTCACCCACAGCCACCACCCCCTGGTCACACCAGTGTCAGGAAGGCCCAGTGTCCTCTGAAGAGGGCCCCCTTTAACTCCCTCGGCGTCTCCAGTCCAGAAATGGAGGGGGTGCTAACGGTGGAAGTCGGGGTGAAGGGATAGAGTTCGCATCCAGTTCAGAAGGAAACCAAGGAAGATGTGGGGATTTCCTGACACATCTCCATCAACCACTGAGGGCCCCTGCCCAAGGGTATAGGAACGGAACTGTTTATAAACATAACTATAAACTCTCACACCCATCAAGGAGGGGAGAGGAAGCCTGAACAACTCATTGTCTGCCTGGCTTTGGGTTTGGCCTGAATTTTTAAAAAGATTTGAGAGGCCCGACTGCTTCCGTAACACTCGGATCTTCGCTTGGGCCCCTTCTCCTCCTGACAGCACAGCCTGATCCTGGGGGAAGTTGCTGCCCGTGGAGCCTCGCACGGAATCCATCAATCCATCGACCATGTGGCGCGCTCTGATCCAGCCCCTTCCTTCTGTGGCACCGAGTAAGAATGGGCAGTGCCACCACCTGGCAGAGAAGTCCGCCGGGAGCAGACCTAGGTGTTGCAGGAAGCATGTATTGTTTGTGACTCAGGTGGTAACAATCATAACATTGCACATGTTTATGGTGCTCTGCAGTTTCAAAGGGTTTTTCGCTGGTTGCAGCGTCGATGTGCCCAGCGCCTCGGGGAGTCTCCGCCTTCCGAGGCAGCGGGAGCACAGGAGGGTGGCGTGCCCGAGGTCACCTCGGGAACCCACAGCTGAGTCAGGATGAGGTTTTAGGTCTCGCCGCCTGTGCCAGGGCAGTGTGAGACGAGCGCTTCTTTTGCCGATTGCTTTTGAGTCTCCCTTACTCGCAGGGCTGGCGGCAGAAAGCAAGGTAGAGGCGTGGCTGTTCCGTGAACTCTCGGGAGGCAGGTGCGACCTCCCCTCTTTGCTGGTGGGGAGAGCGTGCCGCAGCCGGGTCGCTCCTTGAGGATTCCACTCTGCCAACTTGAATTCCAATAAGCGGCCGTATTCAGGTTGTCTTAAATGGTCTCTTTGTGCGATTCTTTTAAAAATCAATTCCAATGTCAGGCATCGTAATACATTTTTGCAGGAGATTATTATCACTTTTAAAGGGACAGACGGCATGTGTGTTTTGTTAATACTAGAGTTTGGGTTTGCTTTCTTTTTTACTTTCTTACCTCAGCCTTACCCTAGTTTGACCCTTTGCCCTTGCTCCATCTATTTTTTTTTTCTTGCCAATTTAGAAATATTCAACTAAAAATTATCTTCACCCAAGCCTGGTCAGGGACATTTGCACTTCATATACAGGGTGTCCCCAAAAATATATACACACTTTGAATAATTATTAATTCCAATGGGTTAAATCTGAAAAGAAGAAACATCCATTGAGCTATCGAAAAATGTCTGGGTATACATTTTTGGGAGACACCCTATATATTTGACTGTCAGAGCCCTCCACCAAGATCAAGAGCCACATCTTACGAAGAAGAGAAAGAGGGAGGGGAGGAAGGCTGCTAAATTCCAGGCCCACTGCCTGCTCTCACTTTGGCCCCATCAGCTTCCTCAATGATGTCAATAACTCAATTAGACTACGCAGTGTAAAACAGCGTATTGGGGCGAGATGTAGAATAATTTTTTCCTGGTGTGCCTAGAAATCTCAGGAAGACATTTGCTTAGTCTACTCCAGGATGACAAAATTGGTTTTGGGTGATGAGGCTCTGAATATTATTCCTCTAGCTCCGTGGTCAGCAAACTGTGGCCCGCGAGCCACATGCGGCTCTTTGGTCCCTTGAGTGTGGCTCTTCCTAAGCCTTAGGAGTACCCTAATTAAGTTAATAACAATGTACCTACCTATATAGTTTAAGTTTAAAAAAATTTGGCTCTCAAAAGAAATTTCAGTCGTTGTACTGTTGATATTTGGCTCTGTTGATTAATGAGTTTGCCGACCACTGCTCTAGCTTCTCTCTCCATTCTGGAAATGTGTAGCAATGGGGGAGAGGGGGGGTTTAATGGCACAGACTCCAATTTACCTGCACGAACTTTGAGGAGGCAGTTACTCTCCTAATTAGAACCACGGGCCTTTGGAGAGAAGGGACCGGATGTCCAATACATGATTATGCAACGAGTGAAGGAAATGACGGATCAGTCAATGCTCATGCCCAGGAGAAGGGGCTCTTACCCTCGAGGGAAAGGCGCACGTCCCTCTCGTGGACAGCGAGACGCTGTTGAACACTGGAGATTGGTGGGTGACGTTGTAGGACCCAGGACCCGGGATGTTATCCTGAAAGGGAAGAGCACGCGGCGTCACCGGGACAGATTCCGTTCCACTGGGCTTTTCCACAAGCGTCACACCCATGGACGCTCAGCCTCCCCATAACCCGCCGGGACAGGCCCCACCGCCACTGCACGGATGACAGCCCGGCTGTGCCACCTCCTAACCTGCCCAGTCACCGTCTGTTACCAAGTGCTGGGGCTGGAATGCCAGCCCAGGCCTGGGACCCCCAAAGCCCTTGCTTTTCCCACTCACTATTGCGGAAGAACGCTGCTGGTTTTCACGCCGTTCGAGAAATGGGCCTAACATGGGATAGTAAGTATGGCTGATGTGCAAACCAGTGTCCATGGATTGGGTAAGCCAAGCCCACGGGGAGGGCAGGGTGGCCGATTGCATGGGAACCACACCCCACCTGACTCAGCTTCCTCCTCAGCCTTTCAGCAGAGAAATCAGGGCGTGTTTCTGTTTATAAAGCAAAATGAAACAAAAACAACCTTCATCCCAAATGAGACCGTTTCGAACTCTCAGGTGCATGGGGCTCAGGTGCTAAATCAGTGGTTCTCAACCTTCTGGCCCTTTAAATACAGTTCCTCATGTTGTGACCCCCAACCATAAAATTATTTTCATGGCTACTTCATAACTGTAATGTTGCTACTGTTATGAAGCGTCATGTAAATATCTGATATGCAGGATGGTCTTAGGCGACCCCTGTGAAAGGGTCGTTTGACCGCCAAAGGGGTCGCGACCCACAGGTTGAGAACCGCTGTGCTAAATGATGCAGGTATGGTAGAGAGGAGTGCGCAAGAGTTTGATTTCTAAGCCTATTTCTGCTGCAGCTGCTAACTGGGCTTTCTTCTCGCTTCCCGTGCTGGTTACCAGGGGAAGTATATGCTGACAGAAGCTGGCCGAGCAAGTGGCATGAAATGATAAGGATGCCTTCCTGGGTGCCTACTCGGTGCCAGGAGCTTCTCAAAGGCTGTCTCGTTTACTCCCCCAGCGCGGGAGGGAGTCCTGCCCTGGTTTAGAGGATGGAGACCCTGAGGCAGGTGGAGATGAATTTGCCCGAGGTCCCACCGCTGTGAGTGGCAGTACCTGAATCTGGGGCTAAGCGTATGGTGCACACCAGTCCTTGGCAGTGGGGTATTATCCGGTCCCTTTTAAGGAAAGTGAGGCCCAGAGACACTGAGCCCACAGCTACGCAATGATGGCTCCAGAGCCAGCTCTCTCCAGCCTCTGCCCCAGGTTCATCTGTCTCCACCATCCCTACCGCCTTCCTTGGGGCAGAAAGAAAGCTGGCGGTACCATCGGGGCCTTGAAGAGCAGTGCGTGATTATGGTTTAATGTAAAGGCGGGGTCACCAGTGCTACGAACAGGTCCTTCTGGGCCGGATTTCAAATGCAGAGGCTCCTTTGAGCCTTGCGGGTGGGGGCCAGGGCGCTGATTCCTGCTTTGGAGGAGGTGACGATCGCTGGTGGACGGGAGGGGCTGACTGCCAGGGAGAGTGAGGCTGGCCACGAGAGATGCAGCTCAACCAGGTGCACGAGCACCCCGGGCCACGGTCAGGAGAAGCCTGGCCTGTGGGCGCAGATCGAGGGGCTGCAGGGAAACAAGGGAGAGCTGTTTCTTTTTGTAAATCCCACCCAAGGATATTTTTCCATTGATTTTTTTTCTTTTTTTTAGAGAGAGTGGAAGGGGGAGAGAGACAGAGAAACATAGATTGGTTGTCTCCCACACGTGCACCGATTGGGGCTGGGGATCAAGCCTGCAACTGAAGTACATGCCCTTGACCAGGAATCAAATCTGCTACCCTTTGGGGCGCAGCCTGAGGTGCTAACCACAGAGCAACACCACGAGGGTGGAAGAGCTTTTCTAGGGGGCTGTGCACAGGGCCAGCATTTATTTGTTGAGTGGGCACTGTGCCGGCCACTGTTCTGAGCTTTTCACGTTTGAAAGATGAGAGGACAGGGCCAAGGTCACAGAGCCAGGACTGTCAGGGCCAGAATCTGAACCCAGGCAGTCTGAGGACAGAGTCTACTCTTCACCACTAAGTGTGTAGGATAAAGAAAAAAAAACGCCACTGGATTATGAATCAGGAATTCTTGTTCCCAGTGCTCCCACTAGGAGCCAGCCGCCTCCCTAAACCTACCAGTAAATTCCTCATTTGTACATCAAAGACGTTGGGCTAAATCTCTTCCTGTGCCTTTTAGCTTTCAAAGTCCCCGAACCAAGGGAAAGCTGAGCGGGAAACGTGCCTGTGACTCTTCTAGGTTTAAAGGGTGAACAGTGAAGACACACGCTTCTACGTCCCGTCTACGGCCACGCTCTCAACACGGCCATCAGCCCACAGGAACTTCCTGGGCACCTGTGTGTGTCTGAGGAGCTGGGGTTGCCAGAGAAAACACCAGACCTGCAAGGCTGCCCAGTTAAATCTGCATTTCAGGTAAACAACAAAGCTATTTTAGTAGAAGTATGTCCCATGCACTATTTGAGACATACTTGTATTAAAATAGTTGTTATTTATTGGAAATTCTAAATTAACTAGGAATCCTATACTTTTATTTGCTAGATCTGGCCACCCCTCCTGGACCTTAATCATGTTTGGATCCAGGTCAACGGGAACAGGAGTGTCCCCTTAGCCTGGAGGGGAAAGTGTAGCCTGTTTGCTCTCAGTGAATGTCCAAGATGAGCCCTCCAGGCAGCGGTATGCTGGAGCTGGCCAGTGGCGGCCTGGGAGAGCGACTGTTAACAATTCAGAAATGGGAGTATTTACACCACAGAAAGGGGCAAATGCTATACATCAGAGCTTTTCTAGGTGGAGGGGAGAGCGGGTTTACCAGCACACCACCTGCTACCTTCGTGTGGCACCCATGAAGCTCCCTGAAGGGGAACGTCCGGCTGCAGAGAATTCACGCCTTCTCCTGCAACTGCTGGAGGTGGTGGGCGGCTCGCTGGGAGGGCAACAGAAATCCACCTTTCACCTCTGGGATGACAGCTCGTGTGACTAACGTTGCGTGACTTTGATGAGTCGAGGCCTCTCTGAGCACAACACAGAGAGCAGGAATTCAACTTGCCACTGGGGTGAACTTAGCCACCCCCGGGTTTCTTGGCCAAGATTACCCCAGAGGATAAAACCAAACAAGCAAACAAAACAAAAGTGGGTGGGGAGAGAGCAGGGAGAACTCTTCCTCTGAGCAATGCTGACGGCCTGCTGAGTGTCCTGCTGGGAGCACAGTGCCAGGGGCTGTTCCTGTCTCTCCTGTGCCCGCCTCCCAGTGTGACAATCAGAGTGAGCATGTGGAGAGGTGACAGCCCTGCCGCCTGTGCAGCCATTGTCATCGTCATCACCACCCTCTGCACAGCCCATGACAGGGTCAAGGAACCAGGAGGGGGTTCTGAGCAGAGGGGGACTGAGCACGGATGACAGGCTGATGGGTTCCCAACCCCCACCGAATACACCCCTGGGTGACATCTGGTCGAAATGCACTTGGAGAGCCCATTTGAAGGATTAAAGTCCCAAATGGGCAGCCTCTGCATGTGCCAAGGGCGGGACACAGACCCACATTCACTTGACTTTAGGTCAGGTTTGGGGGGGTGAGGGGGGGGCAGGCATTTACCTCCTCACCCCAGAGAGCTTCCGAGGTCATGGAGGCCTAATGTCCCACAGCCTGGAGCCAGACACCTGCACACAGCCTGGATTTGCTGGTCCTGGCTTCACAGATCCTGTCCAGCTGATAAGTTTAGGTTTGTCAAATCCATGTCTGCCGAACCGTTTCCCGGTGTGGAAAATGTGGTCTGTGGGATCCCTGGCTAAAGGCCGCTCGGAACTGCCTCTGACTCTTTAAGATGCCCCCCCCCCCCCGCTTTTGTCGGTTCTGGGGCGGCTCCTGCTGTCTGGGGAGGGCACACGATGAATGAAACCAGGAGTTTGCCAATGGCGAGCGGCACACAACAGGAGGAGGACATGCCTGGGGTGGAAACAGAGCCCTGTCCTGTGGCTAATCCAGTGGCAAAGCCACACAAGAATTTGGGGTTCCCGAGGGAACCAGTTCCTTTCACAAAAGCCTCTAGTCTTAGGGTCTCGGACAACACGTCCATCCACTGAACCCTTCCGTTCAAAGTGTCTACGACTGAGATTTGCCCCTTATAAGATGCCTTCCTCCCTCCTGTTTCCTCCCCTCCCGTGTCCCCCCCACCCCCCGCTCCATACACTTACACGTGCCATCAAAGTTTCCACCCCTCTAATCACAGGAGGAAAGGGAGCAGCAGCCAGCGCATTTCAAACAAGAAAATGCCACTTTTCCCCGCTCAGAACCGGGGAGGACCTCATGAATGAAAGAGCCCTGAGAGCCCGAAGGGAGCACCCACTCAGGAAAACCAGGGCGAGTTCTCTTGAGGGGAGTGTGTCTCGTCACCAGGTGAAGGGCAGGTGTGTGTGTGTTGGGTGGGGGAGGGGGAGGGCAGGTGGGACACTGGTCACCTGTGATGGAAACAGGGACCAGGTCTCTGCCCATCGCTGGCCTGGCTACGCTGGAAACAGACCAGAGAAGTGGACGCACATTCTCATCGTCTCTGAGAACACCATGCTCCTTCATGTCCTTAGGTCTGGCATCAGCCCGTTAGCAGTCCCTTGAAACCCCGAGTGGAACGTGGGCAAAACGTCAATCCCACAAACATATACTGAAACCTCCTGGGCCCGGGCTAAGGTGCGAGGTTACAGGCACAACCAGCAAGCAGCGCACAAGGCCCAGGAGTGGGAAGGAGACCCGGCGAAGTGGGTGGGACGTGAGCCTGTGACTCGTGGGAAATGCAGGCGCATGAATGGGGGTCCTTCATTCAATCCACTCTCGAGGGCCCCGGGTCTGGGAAGGACAGAGATGGCTGCCACCCCAGCAGTTGCCAGGCAGGCGGAGAGAAGAGGTGCACACCCATCCCCGCCAGGCCCAGGGGAGGAGGCCAGGGGCCTACGACTGGCTCTGGGCGTCCAGAGGAGGGCGTGCTTGCCTGCGCCCAGGGGAGAGGCTGGGGTACGGTGTCTGGGAACCAGGAGCTGCTGCCTGGGTTTGTCCTCGCTCGGCCTGACCCTGGCTGCACGTTCCTTACCCCTCTCTGTGTCTCAGGGTCGTTATCTGAACAGTGGGAATAATGATGGGACTTGGCTCACAGGCTATTGTGGGGATTAAGTGGATTGATGAATGCCAAGGTCTTCGAGGGGCGCCTGGCACCCTGTCAGTGCCAGCCAGTGCTGCTATCTCCGGGCCTGGGCCCTGCAGACCCGCGGGGAGGGGCGCTGTGACTGAGGGGCGCTCAGAGAAGCCCGGCTTCCAGAGCAGGAGGGTCGGGCAGAGGGTTCCAACATGCAGCTGACTGCACCCTTGGGGGCAATTATGCCCTTGACCGTGGGCGTCCATGCACACGGAGCTTCTTTTCATTGAAGCATCCCTGCTGTGTAAAGTACCCCTGGCCCAGTGCCTTCTCAGGTTAATAAGTGAACAGCGTTAACTTCGCCACAAATTAAACACTGGCCTGCTTACCACCTGAGAGGGTAGGTTTGCTGTCAGGCCGTGTCTGAAAGTAACATGTGCTGTTAAATTGTGCCCGTCCGGAGCCCGTGGTGCCCGAGCCCTACCACTCTTCATTTATTTGCGCCTGGAGGGATCCATCGGGTGTAGAACCACAGAACTGTGATCCCTGGAAAGGCCCACCTATGGTCACATCCTGAGTTTGAAGATGAGGAAACGAAGATGCAGAGACAGTGAGTGAGTGTCTAGTGTTACACAGCTTGGCAAACAGTAACCACAGTCCAGGGTGAAACGGGGACAGACAGAGGAGGTGGGGGGAGAAAATGCCCATCGAGCCACTGGGCTATGCCCGGCCCCAGACCAGGCATGCCTCGCATGCACGAGAGTCCCAGCACATCTGCAAACAGCTGTCCGAGTTCGGAGAAGCAGGCCTCGTTCCTAGCAGCAGCACTGCCGGTCCAGGACCGAGCTCTGGGAAGGGTTCCTAGCACCCGGCAGTCAGATTCTTAGGGGAATGGGAGCCGGGCAACGAGGCCTTGGCGTTTCTGACCAAGTGAGACGATTAGGTGCGCGCACGTTCCAAAGGGCACCGTGTGAGATGTGCTAAGTGGGTCACAGAATTCATTCGAGGCCACAACCAAGTTATGAGATCAGGCACAGGGCGTGTGCGAGGAATGTTTGAAGAAGGGCGGTGAGACACTGGGGTTTTAAAATCTGTTTTTAATTCGGATTGCCTCACTAAATTATTGGGTGATGCTACATGAGATCCTTAACTTCTCAATGCCCACTTCCCTCAGGACAAATGAGAACAATGGGCATGGAATCAGACTTCTTGGTCTGTTTTTATAGCTTGAAGAGCCTAATGCAATTATATAATCCAAATGTTATGTTTCAGATGAAAAAAAAACTGAAGCCCAGAAAAGTCAAGGAACTCGAGGCCCACAGCTAGTAACCGAGCAGAACACGGGGACCTGACTTAGGGATTCCTCGCCCTTTCCACAAAGGTCCACACTCAGTTACCAAATGCTTTCAAACAGTAGGTGGAAGTTTTCACGTCGTCAAACCAATGCGACCACCCTTGGAAAGTCTGAGTCAAATTTCTGAGCGATTCCTCTCTCTACTTGACGCTGCCTATAGCTCTGGCTGTCATCTTGGTTCCTTGAGCAGAAAATTTTCTGAAAGCCAACAGTAATGTAAGATCCTGACTTTAAAAGCCAGCCCACCCCATTCCTGTATCTGCGTCATCGGCACTAGGTCACGGAGCATGGAGCCTTGCACCCATTACTTGACATCTTCCCCGTGGCCGGAGCTCGCTCTGTTTTGCTAAGCCCTTTTCAGAAACATGCTCTCTGACTCTCAGAGATCAAATGTATGGCTTTGCAGGCCACAAAGGGAGGCGTGGTGCCGTGTGTGGCAAGAGCATGAGGCTTTGGCGTGAGCTAGACCTGGGCTTGAGGTCTAATTCTTTCAACATGGATTCAGCAAATATTTATGCAGGGCCTCTTGTGTGCCAAACCCTGCGCGCTCTGACCTTGGGCGGGTCATTGAACGTCCCTAAGCCTCGGTTTCCTCTTCGGTTAAGATAATAAACCCTTCCCTTTAGCATTGTTCTGAGGATTAGAGATGTGTTCGAAAAATGATTTCACCCGTAGGAGAGATCAGTGAATGGTGGCTGCTATTATTTTTATTGGAGGCTGGATGCAAATGTCTTACTAATATATTCTTGTAAACTGACAAATGGGAAACCAGGCAAAAAAAAGAGACAGATGGACAGCTAAATCGTAGACAGAGAAACTAGAAAGAGAAGAGAGAAAACTCCTAAGCAAGTATCTTATTTATCATCTTTGGGGGAAAACTGCAAGTAATTACAAATAAGTGTGTGTGTGTATACTACATTCTTTATTATTTGCTTTCTTAGGATCCTAAAAAACCAGAAGTGAAAGGAACTGAAATGTTCTCTAGTTGGGCATTCTGGTTTACAAAGAAGAACAGGCAAGGGCCACAGGGGCTTGCCAAGCCCCTCAACTCCTTCCTGACTCACCTGCCTTCACTCAGAAGCCAGGTCTCACTCCCTCCCCACCATCCTGGCAAGGTGGTAAGATGAGAAACATTTTTAGAATGCAGCAAAAGGTAACTGAGATGATGATTCTCCCCAAGAATGTTATTCTAAAAGTCTTGGTTAAATGAATGCAGGGATGAAGATTTTAAAGAAAACTGAAAATGTTTGCGAGTCGTCTGAGCCCCCTGCTGGTGAGAGAGGAGCCGGTCAGATCCCCGAGCCTTTAGCAGGTGAAATCCCTAGTTCGGTGCCAAGCAGAGCTTCCCAGATCAAAGAGGAAAAGAGACCCAGATATTTGGGGGAGAGAGTGAGAATGAGGGAAACACAGGAGCAGCAGTAACACGTTGTTAAAAGAAGCATTAAAAATGAGGGGGCCCTCATCACAAAGGTCATTTAAAATTTATTAGACTTGTTTTCCCTTTTTGTTATTCAAAGAAAGTCTCGTTATTCCCTTTCATGTTTTAAGGAGGCTGGGGGAGAAAGAGGAAAAGATTTTTACCTTTTACTTACATCCCTGGGATTTTTAATGTTCTATTTCTATAATAATTTTTGAAATACATTTCTTATTAAAATGTTTGGGTTCAGTGTAGCACCATCTGGACATGTTGTTTTTCCCTGGATTTAATATCTTTCCAGCTCATTCTTTTTTTTTTTAAGGTCTTAACATTTTTTACTTACAATATTATTTTGTATTGGTTTCAGGTGCACAGCATAGTGATCAGACAGTCATGTGCTTTACAAAGTGCCCTCTGCCCTGATATTTCTTGCGCTCACTTGGCACCATACAAAGTTATCGCAATATTATTGACTATATTCTCTATCTTGAGCTTTACATCCTGGGGACTATGCCAATTTGCACTTCTTAATCCCTTCGTCGCCTCTTTCATTCACCCAGTCCCCAACCCCCCTGCCCTCTGGCGACCACCAACCGGTGGGCTCTGCCTGTCCATGAGTCTGTTTCAGCTGATTCTTACCATCAAGAGCACAGCTGGAGAGGCTGCTGTGGCTCCTTGGATAGCACCGCCCTCTACTGGTCACAGGGAGAGACGCACCAGCCAGACTCGCCTGCCCGTCCCTTGAGGCTAAAATCCAGACTAAAAAGTAAAGAATCTCTAAGACAATGAATGCCATTACCGTTTTCTGATCAAATCTCTTGGTTTGGCTATTAAATCCTTTCTTTTCTGGTTCTGGATTTTTTGCCCAGTGAGATTTGTAAGGAATGGAGGATTGTGTCGGATATGCAGCGGTAAAACCTAAACAACAAAAATAAAACAAAAATTAGCACAGGGCAAAGAACTGGCAAATGCAGAAAACACAGAGCTGTATATTAACGTTTTATCTAAAATGGAATAGAAGAGAAACTTGCCTTTGGACAAGAGATAAACATGAAGCTGGATTTTTAAAAAAATATTCCTCACTTGCCCGGCCGGAGTGGTTTAGTGGTTGAGCGTTGACCTACGAACCAGGAGGTCCCATTCAATTCTGGGTCAGGACATGCCCTGGTTGTGGGCTTGATCCCGAGTGTGGGCTGTGCAGGAGGCGGCCAATCAATGATTCTCTCTCATCATTGATGTTTCTCTCTCTCTTTCCCTCATCCTTCCCCTCTGAAATCAATAAAAATACATTTTTACAAAAAATGTTCCCCACTTTACTTTCTTTCCCTCTTGGTAACTTATTGGGACGTCCCCTCCAGCTCTTAAACTAGAGCAGTGGGTCTCATGAGGCCCAGAAATCAGGATTTTAAAAAGATTCCCAGGTGATTCTAATGTGCAGCCAAGGTTGAGAACCACTGAACTAGAGAGACTTGGTAACATGGGGGCAATGAATTGTCCCAGGGAAGAGGGAAGAGCTGGCAGGGAAGGAGGACACGAAACCATCACGCGTCCCCAGCCCAGAGTCGCACATCGGCAAAGCGCCGTGAAGATCCAGAGAGGCAGGGAGGTCCCGGAGCCGGGCTCTCTCGCTTCCCAGGGCACAGGGTACATTCAGCTCTCGGCTTTGAGCAGATGGGGGTTAAAAAGGCATCACTTAAAGGAAATCAGGTTAAAATTTTACACACCTGAGTCACGATGTATAAACGATATGAGAAATCCCACTTTCCCTCCTCCCACGCCCCGCACGTGGGAGAATGGCCACGATACTGATCCCACGGGCAGCATCCGTCCGCACACCCACTGATGACAAACTCTGTCCAGTGAGTAGAATAGAAATGGACTGTAGTGTTTGGCTGCTGACAGCTTTTAGCCTCACCCCTCCTTCCCTCCCTCCCTCTTCCTTTTCGGCCCCCGGTCCCAGCAAGCTGATGAGAAGGCCCAGGTGCTCCCTCCTTGGCACCGGCTAGAAGGCAGCCCCTCATTCCAGCCCTCACTGCAGCCCCACCGCCCCCCCACAATAAAACCCAGGTCAGACTCCTTCCCCTGCTCTAAGCCACTGTGGGGCCAGATTAGGAAGCCTGCCCTGCTCTCCCCCCGAGAGCCTCATTATGTGAGTGTTAAACCTTTCCACAGCCCCTTGATGGGTGTGTGTGGCACCATCGGTCTTGACATCCAAGCCAAATTAGGGGGGCGGGAGGAGTGTCCACCCTGACTGCTGCACGTCCACATCAGTGAGCCCAGTCATCTCAACATCAGAGCCCTCACCCTCCGAGGGGAACTGAAAAGGGAGAACAGCCAAGAGAAAGAAAGAAGGGCGGGGGCGAGATTGCATGAAAACTGTCTTCAAGGCCCATTTCTTAGCCTCCAAACTTTTGAAAAAACAAAACTATTTTTCAGAGAGGAAAGCCCAATGCCAACAGGGCCCCCCCAGGAAGTACTATTACTAACAAGCTTTACAGATGAGGAAAGTGAGGCTCAGAGAGACTACGTTACTCACGCAAGTCACAGCAACACTTAGTGCAACACCTGAGGTTCGAGCAGTTTGTCTGATGAGCTCAGGCTCTTCAACTCTAAGCTGTGCTCCCTCTTCCTGGGCCTGGCTCACCGTTAAGACTCAGTAAACAATGAATGAAATGATGGGGAGGGGGCAATCGAGCCTGATTCGTCTGGGTTGAAGATGAAGCAAGTAAAAGAAGCAGAACACTGCATATGTTCAGCTAGAAAACATCTGGCAATACCCACATATGGTGGTAGATTTATTCTTCTCCTCCCATCTCCCTCCCTCCCCCATTCAAGTAGATGGATGGTTACGTATTTTTTCTTTAAGGGAGCTAGAGAGCAAATCAGAAAGCAGCAGACCCAAGGCTTCCTAGCTTTTGATTCTAAAAGCCTAAGTCATTAGAATAACTGAGTTTGCAGAGGAGGCAGCGAAGGAAGGGGCGGGGTGGGGGGGGCATTTAAAAAAAAAAAGGAAAAGGATGGACATTCCCCTGGAGGAAGGAAAGGTTTCTCCCTGACTAAAAAGGAGATCAAACACTTTGGCTTCCGGCTGTGGTAGAATGGTGTGTATCAAAGCAACCCTCTGTGACAGTGGTTCTCAACCTTCCCAATGCCGCGACCCTTTCATACAGTTCCTCATGTTGTGGTGACCCCCAACCATAAAATTATTTTTGTTGCTACTTCATAAACTGTCATTTTGCTACTGTTATGAATCGTAATGTAAGTATCTGATATGCAGGATGTATTTTCATTGTTACAAATTGAACATAATTAAAGCATAGTGATTAATCACAAAAACAATATGTAATTATATATGTGTTTTCCGATGGTCTTAGGTGACCCCTGTGAAAGGGTCGTTCGACCCCCAAAGGGGTCGCGACCCACAGGTTGAGAACCGCTGCTCCATGAGAACACACACACACACACACACACACACACACACACACACGAGATTAACAGTAAACTAGGCACTGTGGGATGTGGGGGCAGGGGGGAGGGAGGAGAAAGACTAGGAAACTTGAAGACATAGAAATAGAAACTATCCAAAATACAACACAAAGAGAAAAAGGATTAAAAATACAGAGTATCAGTGAGCTATGTGACAACTTCCAGGAAGTTCATATAAATGTAATTGGACTCTCCAAAGAAGAGATGTGGGGAGAGAGAGAAAAGAAAATTATTTCGAGAAAAAGATGAAAAATTTCCATATCAGATAAAAACTATAGGCCCCCAGATCCAAGAAAATAAAAACCTCAGCATATGAAACATGAATAAAATCACACCGTGGCACGTAAAATAATCAAACTGCTTTAACAAAGTGATAAAGAGAAAAATTTTAAATCAGGCAGAGGGGGAAAAAGGCATTACATACAAAGAGAACAGAGACAGCAGACTGCTGTTAGAAACAAAACCTTGACGGTAAGAGAAGGAAAAGAAAACCGCCACCCTAAAATCCTGCACCCAGAAAAACACCTTTCAAAAACAAAAGTGAAATAAAGACTTAAATATATACGAAAACGGGAAGAGTTCATCAGCAGCAAACTGGAATAATATGGAATGTTAAAGGGAGTCCTACAGGCAGAAGAGAAATGACACCAGTTGGAAATCTGTATCTACAGAGAGGAAGGAAGAGCTCTGGAAATGGTAAACATGTGGGCAGACATACAACATAATTATGAGTATAAATGGGTACATTTCGACATAATTATAAACTGTAAGGCCCCACCCCCAAAGACATCCATTATCAAGTTCGCCAGACCTTTCTGGAGTTTCAGGTATGTTCTGGCAGGCTGCAGGTCTCTTTGTGCCGAAGTGGCCATCTTAGCACAGTTCTGTGATATGTTTCATTTGTTTGGTGAAAAACTTGACTACGGTTCTTCCAAGCACCTGAAACAGCAAAATACAGCATTTGTAGGGATCATGTCACATTTCTGTTAATTACATGGATTGAGTTCTATTCTCTCGGCAGGACAGGCTGAGAAACATGTAGAGGCTGAGGTTTACCAGGATCTATGACCTCAGGTCGCAAGCACACTGCACTCACGGCCTGTAGCAGGAGCCCTGTATTCACAGTTGATGTTGCTTCCAGAACTAACAAAGGCTTGAATTTTATAAATTTATCATGAGATCATTTACATACACTATAATTCAGGAGTTACTACGTTGTCACTATGTATACAATTCTAAATTTTGACACGTTTACAATTATGTGAACTACCACTGCAATCTATATATATAAAAGCCTAATGTGCAAAGTGTTCCCTCGGGAGTTCGACCAGCTGGGAAGTCGATTGCTCACTATGACATGTGCTGACCACCAGGGGGCGGCATGGAATGAAGGAAGGCCCCGGCCGGCAGTCGGCAGCCTCTCGGGACCCTACCTGTGCATGAATTTTGTGCACTGGGCCTCTAGTTTTAAAGATATAAATATATCCATGAGCCCAAAAAGTTTTCTGTGTTTCTTTGCAGTCAACACCCTCTCAAGCCTGGTGTCTGGCAGCCACTGCTCTGCTTTCTGTCACAATGGCTGCCTTTTCTAGAATGCCATATATGTGTTATCATACGGTCTGTGCTGTTTTGTAGCCTGTCTTTTTTCATTTCCCACAATGCTTTTGAGATTCTCCCATGGTGTTGCATGTATCGGAGTCTGTTCCAGTTGTTACCCATCCTCACCAACACTTGTGTGGTAAATCTTATAGTTTTAGCCATTCTCATGGCCCTACAGTGGTATCTCGTTGTCACTTTAATTTGTACATTTTCATGTGCTTATTTGTCATTTCTTTACCTTCTTTGGTAAAGTGCCTGTTCACATCCCTTTTTAAACAATTGGGTTATCTTGTTGTTGAGTTGTAAATGTTCTTAATGTATGTTGGATACAAGCCCCTTATCATATATAAGTTTTAGAATTATCTGCTCTCAGTCTGAGGTTTACCTTTTCATTTCCTTAATCTTTGAGGCTGTCTCAAGTTGTCACAGAATGCTGAGGTTCCCTAGAGCTCAGTTTGAAAATTCTTGAGGTAGTTCACTGTTGGGTAATTCTAACTGCTAGAAAGTCCCTATCTGTATCAAGCTGACCGCCCCCCCCCCCTTTCTCTCTCTCCAGTCATCCCAATTCTAGCCCTTGAAATGGACTCAGAATAAGTCTCATTTCTCTTCCATACTGGTGATAGTGATTTTCAAAGTGCAGGCCATAGCCCAGTGACGGCGAACCTTTTGAGCTCGGCGTGTCAGCATTTTGAAAAACCCTAACTTAACTCTGGTGCCGTGTCACATATAGAAATTTTTTGATCTTTGCAACCATAGTAAAACAAAGACTTATATTTTTGATATTTATTTTATATATTTGAATGCCATTTAACAAAGAAAAATCAACCAAAAAAATGAGTTCGCATGTCACCTCTGACACACGCGTGTCATAGGTTCGCCATCACTGCCACAGCCTGTAGTCTTTTGTTAAGGTTCCTATGTGTGCTGCATTTCTGACCATGGGTCACAGTCAAAAAGTTTGAAAGCCACTGTTCTATATGACTGTTCTTCAAGTAACTGAAGATGGCCACCTGGGCACAAAAAGACCTACAGCCTGCCAAAAAATATTTGACACTACAGAAAGGTCTAGTGAACTTAATAATAGGTGTTTTGGGGGTGGGGAGTTACATTTCATATGTATGTCTAAATGTACCCATTTGTCATATCCCACTACCTACAAACGAATCCTCTTCCCCACAGGGACCTCTCCAGCCTCTGCAATGTCTCCTTGTTGCCAGGGATTGCTCCCCTCACTACAGCGGGCATCATCTCCTGGTCCTGTCACCAGATTCATCTGCATCTCTGCTCAGCCCTTAGGGGTGACTCCCTGGACCACTCCCAAGAAGCATCACCCCACCTTTCATTAGCCCAGGAACCTGCCTTATTTTTCTCATGGCATTTTTCTCTCCCCAACATCCTATTTTGTGTGTATTTCTTTATGATCTTCCCCAATAGAATATTCATCATGGAATCCCCAGTCTGTTTCCTGGCACATAGTAGTTACTCAATAAATATTTGTGGAATGAATCAGTGAATGTGTTTCCTAGGGGTAAACACATGTTAGCAATAATGTATATAGATGTCCTCATAATACGACTCTTTCCTTCAAGAGCTGCATTCTATAAAGATTTACCTCACATGATTACGATAGGCATGTTTTCATTGTGCCATCTCTATGTTTTAAAAAACCTTTATCATTTATGTTATAGTATTATCACATATCTTAAGCATTTATATGTACATATATGCTACTGTATAGGGTATATCAATATATGCGAAACCATGTATACTGCTTATGGGATTTGCATGAATAGTTTCCACTGTGTGAGATTTTATCCATTCAGTTATAATGCTACGGCGTGTCTTATTTTTTTACATTTTTCAAAGCACCCGCAGGTAAATAACCCACTTGACATTTTTCATAAGCTGAGAAAACGTGTCAAAAGCTGTCACAGCCGGCTCTGACCACTAGATTCCAATCCCACCCTTTCTTTTCACAGGTGGCCGGCGTGGGGCTCGGAGCAGGAAAGATGTTGGCAGAGGGAGGCCAGAGGAGCTGGGGTGAGAATTCTGCTCTCCGCCGCCCACCAGCTGCCAGGCCCCGCAGCCCCAAACGTCTGCACGCTCGCAGGGCTGAGGCGGGGAGTCAGCTGCCCAGGCCCCGAAAGGAGGCTCCGTGGGGCAGGCATGCCCTGGGTGCAATCACCATGTTGCAGGTGGGGACTCTGCGGGCACAATCCAGGGAGCGGTTACCTCCAACGGTGGTTTCTTCCCGCCCTCAGGGCATCACCTGGTACCCAGCAGGGCGGGGTCTCGGGGGGTGTCCCATGGGTGCGCCAGGCCCACCTCCCAGGACCCTGGGACCAGGGCCCCAACAGGACCTGCCTCCTACCTCATCGGTTCCCCCTGGCCTGAGTCTGGCCGGGCCCAACCTTCTCCGTCTCCATGGCAACCACGGCCTAACAGTCTGGAGACCACGTGAGGAACTCTAGCCAATGGTGTCCTCTGTTTCTTTAGAGTGATAAGTCATTGGCCAATCGTTAGAGACGCTTTAAAAACTGCAGGGAAGCTGCCAGAATTTTAGGCTTCATCCTACCTACCTCCCGAAGGACCCGTGGGGAAACCCAATGGCGGCTTACCTCGGCGACCCCTCAGAACTCTTGTGATAGGACAAAAGTCTCACAATCTTGTCCACCCAGAAATCCTACTTCAAGGAATAAACCTAAGAGAACTATCACCCAAGCCCTGTTGACAATAACAAAAGAAAAAGAGATTGATATGGGCGATTGTACGAAGGCACCCGCCTCGGGTTCCACGAGCCCCTCTCTCCACGCTTCGGAGCAGTCACAGTCAGTCACCTTGTCGGCCCCCTGCTTAGGACCCGCCCCCGGCGTCCCTTTAAACTTAGGATGAAATCCAACATCTTACCCTATGTTGTCCCGGCCCTTCCCTCCGGAGGCAGCGCCCGCCGCCCGTGGGCCGTTCCCACATCAGCCAGTTTCCGACGCGCTCTCGGGCGTTCCCGAGCCATCCCCACCGTAACTGGCCCTTTGGTCATCACTGAGGTCGCTGCCCAACTGTCCTTTCTGCATCGGTAACATGGGATGAGCGCAGTGTCTCACTCAGAGGCTTGTTGTGAGGATCGGAAACGAAATGCGTAAAAGGTGTGAGTTCTATGCTCGTGTTAATTCGCACAGATGTGCATCAGGGAAACATCAGTGCTCAGGAGGCCCTTAAGTGTTGCTGAGCTGCGGACGTGCTGGAGGGTTGGCATATGATGCACCCAACGGGTGTTACGGAGGGCAGGCAGATCTATGGCTCTGGAACTTTGGGGGGAAACCGGGTCTTAAAGGATGTGCAGGATTTGGATCGCGGTGAGAGCGTGGGGTTTGGGGGAATGGCAGGAGCAAAGCCCGGGAGCTGCCACCTGTCCCGCAGGTGCAGGTGAGTGGTCACCTGAGCTCCCCAAGACAGCGGGAGAGGGGGAGCAGGGTGTGTTCCAAGGTCCTTCCCGTGGCCGCTAGGGGGACCGGCTCGAGGTGAGAGCAACGCTCCTGCAGGCTGTGGCCTCCCCAAGGCTCACCCCCTACGCTTCAACCAAGCCTGGCAGCGCAGCCAATTCGGCAACGTCCCGCCCACCCTCTCTCACAGCCACTCGTCTGAGCAAAGTGCCTTCCAGCTTATGACTGGCAGGCAGCCGAGCCAATCAAATTGCGGTCTTTGAAAGCAAAACACCGCAGGCCCGGGGCAGCACCGAGTCGGGGCAGGGACTCAGGGGGCTGTGCCTCCGGCTTGCGCGCAGCGGCTCAGTCATTTCTCAGGAACCCTGATAGGTGGGCCCGAGGGGAACGCCGCCGGTGAGTAGTGACTGGGACGGAGGGACTGGGGGCTTGAGTGCAGCCGTCGTTTCTGCAAACGCGAATGCATTTGTGATCATCCGAGGTCGCCTAGTGTAAATACCCGTCCTTCTGACGGTCACCAGCCTTGTCAGTGTCTCAGAATGTTTTGGGGTTTTTTTTCCAGCTTTGCATCGAAGGTGAGAGGACGGGGGCACGGGCACGCCTTAGTAAAGGCGACGACGGGCTTTACCAAATCAGGAAGTGAAATGGAGTGAGCAGGTGGAATAAGGGGAAGCATTCTAGACCTATGCCGCCCGCTGGAAGTTGTAGTTTCCAGCTCAAGGGGAGGCGACTGGGGGGTGTAACCCTTTAGTGAGCCAAAGCCCAGGAAAGGAAACGCGCCTGGTGTCTAACTGGCACTCGTCAGCAAGAAGCTGAATGGTCTGGTGGGAAAGGCGTGTTTTATCTTTTTTTTCAGACAGCCAAATTATAATACAGACCCTACCCTTAGCAGCTATGAGCTACAGTTCTCTCATCTATAAAACCTGTTCTGTGGGTTGGTGAAATAATTAATTGAGATAAGGCAGAGGGGGTGGAGCGCAAGCAAACATCTAGTGAATTATCTGTCCTTTCTTGAGCCGGAGCCCTGTGCTCACCAGTGACTGCGAGGGCCTCAAAATGAGGAGATGGCTGGCAACACAGAATCGGTTACTTGTGCTCTGAAGTCAGGAAAAGAGAGTCATTAGACAAATAATGTATGTCTTATAAGGAAGGACAACTTGCAGAGTGCCCTTCCAGCGCTTTTAGTCCCAACTCCTACCAACTGAGAGCGAGCCTGTTTTTGTAAGCAGTGCCTCTGAGGCAGAAAGGGAAGCTGCTTCTTAGAAGCAAATTAAATGACAGCAAACAAAAGCAAAAGCAAACCCACCTGCCGGTCTCGAGGAGGTTAACAGGCCTGGGTTCCCATCACCCCGTTGGCACGTCCCCAAGGCCCGTTTGCTTTCTCGGATATCCTGTGGGTGGGGCTGGGTGTATCCGTTGAGCTCTGGAGTGGCGGTTGAGGACCACTCCTGAGGGGGAAGCAGGCACCGTGCAGCAGGTGCTTCGCAGGCCTGGCTGTTGAGCGGTCAGTAGGTCCGTCTGGAGGTCACTGTGCCAGGTTCTGGACGACAGCTGGGAAGGAAGCAACTGAACAGGGGATTGAGCAAACATCTTCCGGGAGTTTGAGCTCCAGTGCCCCTTCAGCTCCAGGGTGAAGGCCTCGAAGGGTCTTGCAGAGGTAGAGAGAGCCCTGGGCCAGTCTTTCTTCCTAAGGCTGTTGTGCTAAAAAGTAAAACAGGGATAGTCAATTGAATACAATAATGCTTTTCACACACACACACATTAAAGCGAAGTGTTGAATAATTCTGAATTCACGAGATTACAGACACTCACAGGGCTTTACCGTCTGGGAGGTCTGGTTTTGGAATGCCAGTTATAAAGTTGTCTGATGAGTGTAATATAGGGATATAGAAGTATAACCCCATCTGAAGGCCATTTGATAAAGTGACACGTGGGCCAAATGGTCTTCAAGGCTGCCCCTGTGCTAAGTCCTGCATCTGGTGTCACAGCGTTAGCCCTATGACATATGACTGTGCTGTTCGCACCAGGAACCAGCATTCCTGGGTCTAGGGCTAGATAACAGGGGAAAGTGGAAGCCACAGGAAAGACAAGAGGCAGCCTTCTGAAGCCTGGAGTCATGGCAGAGACTGAGTCTGTTTGGCACATAGTAAGCCCTCAATAACTATCTGTTGCATGAGTGCATGGAATAAAGAAAGGACTAAATTAAATAATTAATACAAATAAAATTAAGGGGGGTGGGAGTGGCCAGAAAGAGGTCAATGGGGGAAAAAGGAGACATAGGTAACGCTTTAAACAATAAAGAATTTAAATGATATATATAACATAATTTACTCATTTCCATTAAAGATTTTTCATGCCAATCCTGTTGATTTCCCCCTGAAAAATTACTATTTTATTTTCTGGCTGAATTATAGTTTGAAATAATTAAAAGAAAAGTTTAAAGTTAAAAAAGAATAAAATGAATACTAATAACAGCTCACATTCACTGACCATTCACTATGCATCCATATTACATGCATGATTTCAGCAAATTCTAACCACAGCCCTGTGGTAGGGAGGTTATTATCCATATTTTACAGCAGAGGAAACTGGCTGAAAAGTTAAATTACTTGCCCAAGGTAAAACCAGTAGCACTTGGCAGATCAAAAGCAATTTAAAATATTTTTTTAAAATATATTTTATTGATTTTTTACAGAGAGGAAGGGAGAGAGATAGAGAGTTAGAAACATCGATGAGAGAGAAACATCGATCAGCCGCCTCCTGCACATCTCCCACTGGGGATGTGCCCGCAACCCAGGTACACGCCCTTGACCGGAATCGAACCTGGGACCCTTCAGTCCGCAGGCCGACACTCTATCCACTGAGCCAAACCGGTTTCGGCTAAAATATTTTTATATTAAAATAAACATAGACTTTACAGTAGAATCCAAATCTGTGTTATTTTTTTAAATATAAGAGGATCTCAAAGAAACCCTTAACATTTAGGGGGCGGGGAGGGGGTTTCAGGCCATGACTCCCACAACACGAGGGCATACCGTTTCTTTTCTATTTGGTAGAAAAGTTTGAGACCCACTGGAAATATCAGTCCAGTGATGTTAACAGGAATTACCACCATTGATGGTTTTAACTTGAAGTCACATTATTACCCCCACTTTACAGATGAGACAACTGAGCCTAGAGGTAAAGTGATCTGGTTGCACAGATCGTCCACCTCCAGTCCTGTGCTACCTCTCTGACCCTAGGTGGCAGCCCAGTTCTTCCCTTTTCCATGGAGATAACTTTTCTCATTCTTTCTCTCCTAAGTCAGAACCTGATGGTTCCTTTTGTGACAGTGGGATTTATTTTTATTTTTATTTATTTATTTATTTTTTTGAGGCCTGGAGAAGTAGACACAGGCAGTATTCTACTAGAAGATTCTATGGAAAAAAGTAGGACTTAAATTAGGATGGGAGGAAGGAAGCAGAGGGGGAGAGGAAAGGGGATTGTTAAGGGCCAAGGAAAATGATTTTGAGATAGATGAGCCATATCTTTATTAAGGGGACCAAAGGCATGATACAATTTTTTTAATGACCTCACTTCTCATGACAGTTTGTTCTTTATCCTAGTGGTATTCTCAGGTAACAAAGCTGGGCTCAATGTTTCACTGTACATGCATTTTTAATGTTCCTCCTCCCCCCCCCCCCATTCCCAACCCCCAGAGCACCGCAGGAATCAGGAAACGCATCCCTGGTTGTCCGCTTGCAGGAATTTGCACGTCTCTGAGTGAAGATGAGGAAAAGGCTATAAATCAGCCAGAAGGGCCTTGAAGGACGGATTTGGCGTGAGACAGAGATGGCTGGTGGGAGGAGATGAACACCGCCGGGGACGATGGCTCCCCGCTCCGGTCCCGCGTAGTGCAGCCCAGCTTCTGAGCCAGGCCCGCGGGATGTGCGCTTAGACACCATGGACCGAGCCCACAGCGCAGCCCTGCAGCTGCAGCAGCTCCCGCCCACGAGCAGCGCCGACCCCGGGAGCCAGGGTTCCTTCTCCTACAAGGCAAGAGCTTTTTTTTTGTTTGTTTTTTGTTTTGGAATTGTGTATTTCTCTAACAAGAAAATAACATGGCACAGCATCCATTGGCTAATGGAGATGTTTAGGGTCTGCGTGCCTATCGCTGGCAGATACAGGCAGGCACTCCACACACGTGGAAGAAAGTATAATCAAAAGAAAAGAAATGCTCCTTCAAATACAAAACAATACGGAGGCAAAGAAATATTTTTAAAGGAATGCAGTCACGCTTCGAAGATTTATTTCTTTAAAAAAATCACCTATCCCATTACTCATACACCACCTGGGTTCATACTTCAGCATTACTTGCTTCCTGTCTTTTTCCCGAATTACAAATCTGGGATCTGATTGTGCAGGAGGTTTTGTATCTTGGTTGTTTCAGTTAACCTTGTTTGTGGAGCATTTCCCCACGTCACTGATGGGTGATGCAAAGCCTGTTGTTGGAATGATTGCCCCATAATCTGTTGAGCTTCTATATCAAAACTCGCTGGCTCAGTGGTTGAGCATCGACCTATAAACCAGGAGGTCACCATTCGATTTCCTAGTCAGGGCACATGCCCGGGTTGTGGGCTGGATCCCCAGTATGGGGCGTGCAGGAGGCAGCCGATTAATGATTCTCTCATTGATGTTTCTATCTCTCTCTCTCCCTCTCCCTCTCTCTCTCTGAAATCAAGTTAAGAGCCAGCAGTTTGCCTTGAGTTGCAGCCCTGCCCTCCGCCCTACCCAACAGGGGATGGATTCTGGTTGTTGGGGGACCAACAGGCTGAGCCACCCAGGAGGCAGTGTGGCAGCCAGTCCTTGACAGTGGAGGCTGTGCCTCAGCCCAGAAGAGTTGGGCCTCAGTTTCTTCCATTTAGCAAATAGGAATTTCAACTGAGCATATAGAGCAGTGGTTCTCAACGTTGGCTGCACATTAGAATCACCTGGGAATCTTTTTAAAATCCCGGTTTCTGGGCCTCTTCCCTCCGGAAATTCTGTTTCTTTGTTATGGGGTGAGGCCACAACATTAGTAACAAAGAAACAGAATTTCCAGAGGATGAGGCCCAGAAACCAGGTTTTTAAAAAGATTCCCAGGTGATTCTAATGTGCAGCCAAGGTTGAGAACCGCTGATATAGAGGGTGTCTCGAAAAAATGTATACACACTTTGTCTGCAGATTCTATTACATTTTGAGAATAAAATGTATTTTAATCAACACTGCCTTTATAATTATTCAAAGTGTGTATACATTTATGGGACACCCTGTACATCCAGGCCTGCACTGGGTGGGGTGGGAACTGTGTCCATTATTGAGATATCGCTTCCTGGAGGAGCTTACCATCTACGAGGGAGGTAGAGGAAGTGATTTCCATGGGTACTTACCCTTCGGGACAGAATTTTGTGCAAAAATAGAGATATAGCAGGGTGTTTTGAGCATGGTCTTTAGAACCAGAGATACCGGGCTTCAGATCTCAGCTCTGTCACGTTCTAGCATTATAACTCGGGGAAAGCCATGTAACTCCGCTGCAGGCCAGTTTTAGGGCGGGTATGAGGGTGACCTGATGTTGCAGAAGAAACAGGATCTACCTGTGCCATCCCATTTCTGATTTTGGAAATCCTGCCCATGCTCCCAGCTCCAGCTCAGGTATCACCTTTTCCATGAAGCCTTTGTCAGTCTTCCTGGCAGGAAACTATCGGTCCTTTCTCCACACTTCCATGGCCAATTCACTATCACTGTAGCCATCATCATCATCATCCTCATCATCATCCTCATCATCACAGCAGCTAACGTCTGTTGAGTGTTTACTATATGACAGGGACTGTGCTAATCTTCACAAAACCCCCGAAAGGGAAAAAAAAAGGGACATATGTAATAATTTCAACAATAAAGAATTATTTTTTAAAAATAAAGAGAAACATCCTTGAGTGAGGATTTAAAAAACAAACAAACCCATAAGGTGGCTATTACTATAATCCCATTTTACATTTGAGGAAACTGGTACAGAGAGGTTAATTAACTTGCCCAAGGCCACACAGTCAGTAGGTATAGTAAAGCTGGGATTCGAATGGAGTCTGCGTACAGCCAAGGCCCTGGTTCTATGCACCACTCCCTGCTGCCTGCAGTGTGCCAGCACTCTGGGAAGCCCCTTCTGTCCCTGGCCCTGGTTATTGTCAAAATGGCAGTGCGTCACCTGCTGGAGAAGGTAAGCAACAGGAGCTGGCCTGAAGCCAGGCTACACATGTAGCAGAGCCTGGGTAGCTGGACTGCTACCATATCTCTTGTATTCGACTGTGAGTAACCCGCAGAGCAAGCCAGAATGCTTCTACTTAACTGTTAGCAGTTTAAGCCCAAGGGATTGTGGGAATTCAGGTTAAACAAGTGATGAGTGGTCTTGTCACCGTGGGATCTAAATGAAGGCTGTTGTCGGCAGATGTAAAGCAGTCCCTGGAGCAGGAGATTGGAGCTGAGGTTCCACCTGGATACCAACAGCCAAGCAGAGCTTCCTGCCTCAGTGACCTTTGGCTGCTTTTCCCGGAACAGTTTGTTTCCTTTCAGAGTTGTAGCTGGTAAAAGGTCACTTCTTGGATCAGAGAATATCAGAGCCAGAAGGATCCTTACTGTTGCTAATAGTAATGATAATAATGAAAATGAAAATTGTAAAATTAATAGTAACACCTAGAATTGTTTTCATATTTATTATGTGTCATGTAATGTTTCAACACATGCCTTATCCTATATAATAAAAGGGTAATATGCAAATTGACCAAATGGTGGAACGACTGGTCGCTATGGCGCGCACTGACCACCAGGGGACAGACGCTCAATGCAGGAGCTGCCCCCTGGTGGTCAGTGCACTCCCATAGAGGGAGCCACACTCAGCCACAAGCCTGGCTGACATTTGGCCAGTGCAGTGGTGGTGGCGGGAGCCACTCCCACCTCTTTGGCAGCTCTAAGGATGTCCGACTGCAGCGCGGGTGGGGGGAGCGGGCCTAAGCCGGCACTCAGACATCCCCTGAGGGCTCCCGGACTGCTAAAGGGCACAGGCCAGGCTGAGGGACTCACCCTCCCTCCCACCCCCCCATGCACAAATGTTGTGCACCGGGCCTCTAGTTTCTATAACATGACAACTATGGAGTGCTATGCTCAGCTCCAGTTTTCAGAGGGGAAGCCGAGGCTCCGAGAGTTCACACAACATCAGTGACAGAGGCAGGACCCCAGCCCAGGTTGGTAGTATTCAAAGTTCACAGTCCATGCAAGGAAGCGGAAGCAAAGGGAGAAGTGGCTTGGTTTGCTGCCCTCCCCGCCCCCTTGATATTTGGGTCTGTTGAAGCCACGGCTAGAAGCAGCCGTGTCTGAAATCCGGCTGCCTGCCCTCACCCCACTTCCCTTGCCAATAACACGCCCATTCAGAGGCTGCACTATGAATACCGTGCCCGAAAGTCTTGGTTTGTGCCTCATGTCCATGCGGATTAATAAAGCCCCCGTCATTCTCAAAATATCCCGGCTTGGACTAGATATGCCCTGAATAGGAGGTTCCTGGTAGTGGGGAGGCCGCACTACTTCCTCACCTGTAATCTATTGGGGACCAAAGTGTTAGGAGACCTGTGTTCAGGTCTGGCCCTGCCACTTGCTCACTCGGTGACTTTGGCTGAGTCTTGGGCCTTCTTAGGTAACAGAGGTTTCCCCCACTCCGCCCCCCGCCCACCCAGGTATTTGCCTTTAAAATGAGGGCGGCCCTCCTCCCCTCCACCCCTCCCTTCCACTTCAGTTGAAACCCAACTAGGCGTTGCCTCAGAAGAATCCTCTCCATCAGGTCTTGTGGCTGAAGGACTCAAGCTGTCGCAGGTGAAGGCGGCGACCTGAGGCTGCTCTGAGACCTGCCTGGCAGTGGGAACGCCACTGTTTGGGCCGCATCTTTTCCTAAGGGACAGAGCCACTGATTCCAGGGTCAGATCCATATCTTCTTATGAACACGTTTTCGTTGTTGTTAATCCTCACCCGAGGATATTTTCCCATTGATTTTTAGAGAGAGTGGAAGGCGTGGGGAGAGACAGACAGAGAGAGAGAAACATCAATGTGAGAGAAACACAGTAATTTTTTGCCTCCTACACGCACCCTGACCAGGACCAGGGATCGAGCCTGCAACCTAGGTACCTGCCTTTGACCGGAATCGAACCCGGGACCGCTCTACCCACTGAGCCAAACCAGTGAGGGCTACTTAGGAACACTTTAAAGACCTTCCATGGGGACACCCGGAGTGTTCCTCAGCA
Organism: Myotis lucifugus; assembly: GCF_000147115.1. Taxonomy (NCBI): domain Eukaryota; kingdom Metazoa; phylum Chordata; class Mammalia; order Chiroptera; family Vespertilionidae; genus Myotis; species Myotis lucifugus. Next base: position 472,004 of record NW_005871589.1, on the reverse strand, counting down.
AAGAGAGGAGCAGTGTGGATTGGGAAAGTTCCCACTGGTGCCCAGAGGCGGGGCTGCCAAGGCTCCGCCTCCAGCCCGCAGACCTGGGCACCCCCACTTGACAGTTTTCAAGCTCTGAGACTTGGAGGAGGAGCATAGTGTCAGGAGTCCTGCTGGTCGTTGCCTCCACTCTGAATTGCCCTTGGCCAGACACTGGAGGGCGGCTAATAGGTGGGTGTTCCAACTGTAACCCCTGGGCCCAAGGCCACTTCTTTGCTTGACTTTAAATTCTCATAAAATTGCACCAATTGCCACTTCACAAGGGTTTGGGGCATAATTAGTGTGGATGGAGCCCTTTGAACCGCTTGGATGACAGGGCGTTAGGTACGTTTCGCTGCGACTAACATGCCTATAACCAGTTATTATCCGTGGGGATGAAGATGCTTACAGACATGGCTTCTTAAAGAAACCTCAGCTGCCGTGTCATTAGTGGGAAGTAGCACTTACAAGGTGGGGCTACTTTTTTCCTAATTTATGTTGAAGCCTCGGTCTGGAGGGGTTGTTATCCCCAGGAAACTGGAAGTCAGACCTTCAGCTTCAAACCCTTCGTGCTCACCTTGAGCAAGTTAGTGTACGTCTCTGAGCCTTACTGTGCTCATCTGTCGCCTCCTTTCCACGTAATGTGCTAAACACAGGACTCGTGGTAGAACCCACTTCAGAGGGCTGTTTGTGGCCCCGAGGAGGGGATGCGGAGAAAGGCCTAGCGCCATGCCCAGGTGTGTAAATGCTCCACAGACCTCTGCCTTTGTTGTCATAGTAACCCTTTAACCACGTTTTTACTGCTTAGATTGGTTGACCCTTGGGAGGTTTGCAGTTTTCATTTCTAGGTTTCACACACCCCCCTCCCTGCAATAGGTTTGGCTTGTCCGTGTGGCCATGCAGCAGCCCCCTTCATCTCTTCCCTTCCACTTGGCGAGTTGTCAACACCACCTGCTCAGGCAGCCTGGTGCTCTGAGGCATCAGCGGGGACAGCGTGGTGTCTCTGGGTAGAGGAATAGAGCAGCTACCGGTTGTAGGTTGAATGAACCATATGAAACTGCCGCTTAGGCAGGTCAAAGGCAGCTGAATATTGGCAGTTTCATATGGTTCACCCTAATGCTAAGTGCTGTCTTCAAATTATCTGAGGAGGTTCATGCACCAACCCTGGGGGGTGGGGGGAGCACTGTTATTCCCCAGCGAGAAAGGCACCCAGGCTGAAGCAAGCCAATCTCACGGGCCACCTGACCCCAGCAGCGTCCTCTGAACAGCCCTTGCTCAGGTCTCTGGCTTTTGCCCAAGTCCTGGAGGCTGTGTCCAGCTCTCCTTCATCCCCCGTAAAGGTGATCGAGCAGCTCTGAGGTGTTGGAGCTGGAACCAGAGTCCTTTTGTCGCCTGTCTGACCAAGGCAGTTCCTGTAGAATCTGCTCCTTAACCCTTTTTAACAATTCCGCCTCCTCATTAGCACAGGCAAACTAAATGACTGGGCGGACACATGCTTGGCCACCAGGTGTTTATTTGACCCTCAGGAGGTTGAGGTCTCTGCTTTGTATCTTTAAGAGCCGCACTTAATGAAGGGCTGCCTTTGAGGTCCTCAAACTGGACCTTCTGAAGAAGCACTGTGTGTTTCCTCAGAGAGGAAGGGAGAGGGAGAGGGAGAGGGAGATAGAAACATCAATGATGAGAGAGAATCATTGATCAGCTGCCTCCTGCACGCCCCACTCTGGGGATCGAGCCCGCAACCCGGGCATGTGCCCTTGGCCAGAATCGAACCCGGGACCCTTCAGTCCGCAGGCCGACACTCTACCCACTGAGCCAAACCAGCTAGGGCTCCTCACACATTCTTTTAGTTGGTTACTGGCATTGGGGTTCTTGGGTTCCCCAAGATAGAAATCGAGAGGAGACCCCAGAGAAATTTCCAGACAGATTTTATTAAGCATTTTCCTGAGCACAAGGCAGGCAGCACAGAGGAAAGGCCGGTCTCCTGAGCTGGCTCGGGGCTGGCTCTGCTTGGCTTCTTATAAGCTGGGGACGAAGCAGGCTTGCACGAAGACATGGGCTTTTAGAAAAAGGGGGGCTTGTGGGATTTTCCACGTCAGGGTAGGAGAAGCAAGGGAGAAGCAAGTGGTTAGAAGGGAGATAAAATTTTGCATGTTTTTAAAAGCAGGGAGTGGAGAGCGGTGACATGCTTGTGGTCATCATACCCGATGTTCCTTCTGGCCACCCGGCCTTAACTTGGCCTTCTGGCCACCAGGTATGTTTGTCACTCCTGAGCGCAGTCCCTGTACTATCTCAAGTTGACACCTAAAACTTAAAACTTTCGCCCTGGCAGGCTTGGCTCAGTGGGTAGAGTGTTGGCCTGCAGACTGAAGGGTCCCAGGTTCGATTCCGATCAAGGGCACATGCCTGGGTTGCGGGCTCGATCCCCAGTAGGGGACGTGCTGGAGGCAGCCGATCAATGATTCTCTCTCATCATTGATGTTTCTGTCTCTCTCCCTCTCCCTTCCTTTCTGAAATCAATAAAAATATATTTAAAATAAATAAAACGTATAACTTTCTATTATAAACTTAAATATTTGCAAAGGATGTCATTCCTGGCACATCTACGTACTGATTTAAAAAACGGCCTTAGCTGGTTTGGCTCAGTGGATAGAGCCTTGGCCTGCGGACTGAAGGTTCCTGGGTTCAATTCCAGTCAAGGGCACATGCCTGGGGTGTGGGCTCAATCTCCAGTAGGGAGCATGCAGGAGGCAGTGGATCAATGATTCTCTCTCATCATTGTTGCCCCCCCCCCTTTCTCCTTTCCTCTCTGAAATCAATAAAAATATATTTTAAAAAATAAAATAAAAAACAAGCCTGGCTGGGTGGCTCAGTAGTTGAGCATCATTGATGTTTCTATCTCTCTCTCCTTCACCCTTCCTCTCACTGAAATCAATAAAAACATATTTAAAAAAAAATAAAAAAACAAAACAAAAAACACTTCTTCTGCACTTAATGAAGCCTAGGGAATATAAAGACCACTTGACACTGACCACCGTCCTTCTGAAGGCTCTTCTGTAACAGCTGGAAATGTTACAACATTCCTTTTTCTCCTTGAATGTGTATTTCTCTTCTGTTTTCCCCACAGCATTTTATCACAAATTTGTGTCTATCTTTTAACACTTAAACTTTTTATGAACACCTATCATACTTCTATACAAGAAAGAATGTAGAGTATGTAATCAAATTTCATTTTTAAAAAGTTCCTTTGGTATAAAGTAATTTGGTATAAAAACCTGGAAGTGTTTTGTAATTGATACCATTGATGAATGCAACATAATGTTTTATAGTAATTATTAAGTAAAAAATAATATTGCTCTAGGAATGAATATTTGAGTGAGAAGAATGGGACTGTTCTTTCAGTACTCAAGACAAATACTACTGATTGCTAGAATGGGAGTTTACTATCCGTTCTATTCCAAGTTCCGGTTTTTTTGTTTTGTTTTGTTTTTGTTTTTTTCTTTTAAATATATTTTATTAATTTTTTACAGAGAGGAAGGGAGAGAGATAGAGAGTTAGAAACATCGATGAGAGAGAAACATCGATCAGCTGCCTCCTGCACATCTCCTACTGGGGATGTGCCCACAACCCAGGTACATGCCCTTGACCGGAATCGAACCCAGGACCTTTCAGTCCGCAGGCCGACGCTCTATCCACTGAGCCAAACCGGTTTCGGCCCAAGTTCTGGTTTTTATCTAGAAGTGTTGAGAACCTGTTCAAACCGTTGGGGCCTCTGAGCTTCGGCCCGACTTACATCTGTTTCTGTGAACTTTCCTCACAGGAAAACCTGATCGGCGCCCTCTTGGCCATCTTTGGGCACCTTGTGGTCAGCATTGCACTTAACCTCCAGGTGAGTGTCAGTCGCCAGCACTGGCTGGGGCGGAGATGCAGCCGATCAGCCAGGGTGTCTGGTGCCGGCCCAGCTGCCTCCACTCTGGGGAAAGTTGCCCACTCCATCCTGGGATGGGCCTGGGACAATACCCTGCGGTCTTTCCTTAGTCACTGCCTCGGTTTCTGCACCCCACGTTCACACTTCCAGAACTAGGGATACTGGCCTTCCTTGGCCCAAGTACCCACCCGAGGGAAGGCAGGGTCCGCTGATACCCACAGGGCTGCCCAGCAGAGCTGCCCACCCTCCTACAGAAGAGAGTGCAGCTGAGCAGGCGCCCGGACATGGGGACCCTCGGGCATTGCAGTCAGAGGGAGAGGGCCAGCCTGAGGCCAGGCTAAAGTGGGGGTGGCTAAAGTGGGGGTGCCTAACCCGTGGCTCCCGGCCCAGACTGCACACGCTGTGACGTGTTAGAAACGCACATTCCCAGGCTCCACCCACACCTCCTCTGAGGCTGAGGCTCATGTATTGAATTGTTAAGGCTTCCCGGGCAGTTTGGAAACTACTGTCTTTGAATAACAATTTAGTACTTGGATCGCTACTGCTTTACTTACTGTTCTAGAAGTACTGCCACATCCGGCTGGCAGGCACCAAGGACCCCCGGGCCTATTTCAAGACCAAGACATGGTGGCTGGGCCTGTTCCTGTTGCTGCTGGGCGAGCTGGGCGTGTTTGCCTCCTACGCCTTCGCTCCTCTGTCACTGATCGTGCCCCTCAGCGCAGTCTCCGTGATAGGTAAGACCAGCCTCCCCCACCCCTCCCTGGGACTCAATTGCTTGTGTGACCACCAGGATCAATGATACCCGTTAAGCGTACCAGCTTTTGCTTGGATAATAACAGCTAGCGCTTAAAAGGGCTTCATTCACACTGGGCCCTGCCCTCCTTTATGGGTATTAATTTTTCTAACCCGCTTGGCAGCCTTTTGCGGGAGATACTGTTATTATCCCCATTTTACAGACGAGGAAACCGCAGCACAGAATGAAGTTACTTCCCCCAAATCATACAACCCGTGAGGAACAGGCTGGTATATGAACTAGACTGTCTGCCTCCAGAATCTGTTTAAGATTCAGAAAGTTTATCAGAATTGCCTTTTTTTAAGTTATTGACATTATTATAGATGTCCCCCTAGACTGCTTTTTATTTCCACTTCAGAAGGAAGATACACCTTAACCTATTCATCCCAACACCGTCAAGATAATCTAAGCCCTTACAGAGCACAGACATCATGCATCCATCATGGCATTCCTTCCTGGTGAGCCTCGATGGGCCCTCAGCATTCTCAGATTCAGGCAGCCACTGCCAATTACCAGGAGCTGGCAAAGGAGTGGAAACCTGTTTGCTTTCGCTGATCCTATGATAAGACCCTCATTTTCTTGACCAGGGTTGGTACACTGGCCACCCACACAGTATCTTTTAAAAATATTGTTTGAATGCCTTTAGTTGAGGCAGGTCGTGGGCCATAGCCCGAACCTTTTCCTGTTGTCTTACATCTGACCCACTTCCTACATCTGTGTGCCTGCCCAGCCCCTACAGTTATTTAGATTTGTCCTCTGCCCATGGCCGATCTTGCCAAAGGGCTTTCAGAACTTCATTCACAGTGAGGAGTGCGAGGCTGAGTGATCAAATGCATTAAATATTAGTCTTTGAATTTTAATAAAGATGAAATAATCAAATTCTTCAAAACAAGGGCTGAATTATAATGATGGGCCTTCAGGTAGCAGCCACTGGAAATTAAGAGGTTCTTACGGCTTCTCAAGTCACCCAGTGAGACATAATTTTAAAAATAACAATAATGAGTCACTGTTCCAAGTACTTTAATAATAATTATAGTCCAGTTTTTGAGCATTTACCATGTGACAGATGATTTACACGTATGTGACAGATGATTTACACGTATTATCTCGTTGATTTGCCCCTATTGCTAGGGGAAGGGGGAGAGGGACAGTGAACGAAGAGGAGGAAGAGGTAGGAAGAAGGAGGGGAGGAGGGAAGGGACAGAAAGTGGGAGGGAGCAAAGGAAGACCTGATTTGTAGTGTTTCTGATTGACATGGTGTAAACATGCCCACTGTGGCTGTTTTCAGGCTACCCATGATTTCCTGAATATGTAGCAACCGCAGCTGCTGCAAGCCGGATCCAGCACCCCTTCCCTTCACTGCGTTCTAAAACAGCGGGACATAAGCACGGAGTCAGATACAGATCACAGTTATGCTTTTTTACTAATAAAAGCTCAATTAGAGCACGCAGCTTAGGGTGCAGCCAAATGGACTGTCTTCTCATTTCCCAACTAGACCTTGGGCCAGTCTCCCAGAAAACATCTGGGTTTGCAGAACAGAACACTTCCCCAGAATTACAGCCTCACATAGTCTGGGACAGAAAAGGAAAGACAAAGAACCAAACCTCAGTGTGTAAATTCTTTTGATAGATTGGCCCCACTCCGTTGAGAAATGCAGACAATGGGGCAAGAGACAGAAGGGCCTGTCCATTGGAGGTTCCCTTCCCCCCCCTCCTGCCCCCCCCCCTGCCCCGACCTGGAAAAATGTCATAGAGTAGGGACCTGAGACCCACCCTTTAGGGCAGTCACAGAAGTTTGAGTGCATCTTCCGTGCGGCAAGTCGGAGAAACAAGATCCAGGTGACAATGTCAGCAGTAGACACTGCAGTACGAGGAGCCAGAGCCCTGGCCGTCCGTGGTCCTGGGTTCGAGGCTAGCCCGCGCCTACCAGTTTCGTGACCTTGCGTGGGTCTTCACCTCGCTCAGCTTCAGTGTCCTCGTTTTTCAAATGGGAATCACAGCAGCGCCCACCTCAAAGGGTGAACGTACCAGAAATAACTGTAGTCAATTGCCTGTCGCCCAGCAAGTACTCAACACACGGTGCTCCTGGGCGTGTAGGAAACCCTCAGGAAGGCCCAGGGAGGAGCCTCCCTTGCCGAGAGGGACCCACAGGGAGCCCAGAAGGGGCTGAGCTCTTGGGAGCATGCGTGAGAGGACAGGAAGTACCAGATGAGCCAACCCCGTGGGCATGGGCGAAGGGACTCCTTGTGACTGACGGATGGCACCTCATTCTCTTTTCCCTGTGCTTTCTGTCTGTCTGTCTGTCTGTCTGTCTGTCTGTTTTAGCGAGCGCCATCATCGGAATCATATTCATCAAGGAAAAGTGGAAACCTAAAGACTTCCTGAGTAAGTGCACCGATTGGAGCCCCTGTCCCTAATGTTGTGCTGTGCTTTTCCTCGTTATAACGCCAGCTCTCGGCAGTTAGAGGCCGTCTGGTTCCCTGCGCCCGGTGTGGGTCTATATTCCACTCTCATCGGGAGAGCTGGGTTTTTCATCAGTGGCTCCCAAACCATTCAAAAATCAGTGTTGATTGAGCACCCGCTGTTGGGATTTTAGGAAGCCAGAGGAAAGGCACCCTCGTTCCCTCCCTGCGTTCTAAAGCAGCGGGACGTAAACACGGAGGGCAGACACTGGAGATCAGCTGGTGCGCTTTATCACCAACAAACACTAAATCAGAGCACGCAGCGTAGGGGCCGCCAAATGGACGTCCTCCCCGTGTCCCAACTAGACCCTGGGCCGGTCTCCCAAGAAGACCTTTGGGTTTGCAGAACAGAGCACCTCCCCAGAGTTACAGCCTCACACAGTCTGGGGCAGAAAAGGAAGGAACAAGAAACCTCAGAACCTCGGGACATAAATTCTTTTGATAGATTGGCCCCACTCAGTTGAGAAATGCAGACAATGGGGCAAGAGACTGAAGTGTCTGTCCAGTGGAGTTCTCCCCACATGGAAACCCGGGGAGTGGGGAAGACGTGTTCCCCTGAGGCACCTACTAAGTGCCACACTCTGTTGCAGGGACCAGGGATACAGCAGTACAGACAGGGTTCCTGTGTGGATGGAGATTACAGTCGTGTGTGTGTGTGTGTGTGTGTGTGTGTGTGTGTGTGTGTGTTGGTGGGGAGGGCATACAATAAACAAGTGAACAACTAAATAAACAAAATATTTCTAAATCTCAGTGAGCGCTTCGGAGAAAATCGTATGCTTCTTGGTAGGCCCTGGGAACATGGGAATACGTTACCTAGACTGGTCAGGGTTAGATTCTCTGAAGAGGAGAATTTTCAGCCCAAACCTAAAGTGATACTAAGGAGACGACTATGCCAAGTTTGTGAGCAGAGTGTTCCGTGTAGGGGGAGCAGCAGGTACAAAGGCCCTGGGGTAGGAGAAAGCGTGGTGTGTCCAGTATCGGTGAGGCCAGTGGTGGAGCGTGATGAGGAAAGTGGGGAAGAGAACATGAGAGCAAGGAGGCATGGAGGACTGGATGATGTCCGGCCTTATAAGCTGTGCTAAGGAGTTCAGGAGGGACATGATGGTGGCACCTTAAATGCCCATCAACAGTAGAATGGACACACTGTGTCCTATTCACACAGTGGACCGGAGGGCGAAGGAAGTAGCGCTACACACACAATAGAGATGAAGCTCACAGGCTTCATCTGGTGTGAGCACAGACACGAGAGAATATACCGTATGAACCCATTTAGGTAAAGAACAAACCAGGCGCTCTTGGTGCTGGTAGAAGTCAAAGTGTTACCCTGGGGGTGGGGTCCAGTGATTGGGAGGGGGTACACGTGAGGATTTGGGGGTCCTGTGAAGGTTCCCTTTTGGATCTGGGTGCTGGTTATATGGGTGTGCTCACTTTGTAAGAATTCGTTGAGCATTTTGGGGGGGTTAATCCTCACAGAGGACATTTTTCCATTGATAGAGAGAGTGGAAGGAAGTGAGGGGCGAGGGAGAGAGAGACATCGATGTGAGAGAGATACATCGATGGGTTGCCTCCCGCACGAGCCCTGACGTGGGGCCAGGGATCAAACCTGCAACCCTTCGGTACCCAGGCCAATGCTCTATCCACTGAGCCACACCAGCCAGCCCCATCAAGCCCTTTTTTGTATGCATGCTACACCTCATTAAAAAAAAATAAGATCATCTCTTTTTTAAATAAAGAAAACCCAACAGTATAAACTATACCAGGTCAGCTGTGCTGCCCCAGAAGCACACCCTGGCCAGGGCCTGTGCCTGCTGTGAGCCCTTGACAGCCTCCCCTTCCTCGCAGGGCGCTACGTCTTGTCCTTTGTCGGCTGCGGTTTGGCCATTGTGGGCACCTACTTGCTGGTGACATTCGCACCCAACAGCCACGAGAAGATGACGGGCGAGAACATCACCAAGCACCTTGTGAGCTGGCCTTTTCTCTTGTACATGGTAAGAGAAGCCTGGTCCTTCCACCTGAAACACTGGGAAGGGGATCGAGTCTTAGAAACCAGAAGCCTGAGGGCCCAGCATTAGGGTGTTTGTGTGAATCGTGACGTATTCCACAGCACTGAAGAGGGTACACGGTCCACAGGGAGATGCTTTCTCCGCTGAGGTCCTGGGGAATGTTTAAAACTTCATATGGAGTGTGGTAACTTTATTCTTCAGAAGTATATACGGGTATGCACACCTAATCTATATATATAAAAGCCTAAGCGACTGTCCTATTGTTCAACCGTCCAACCGGTAGCTATGACGCACACTGATCACCAGGGGGCAGACGCTCAACGCAGGAGCTGCCAATCTGCGGTGACTTGGCAGCTGTGGTTCTTGGGTGACACACCTGGAACCAGAGAGGAGGGAGCCCGATTCCGGGGTGTGTCACCCGAGAACTGCCCTCTTGCAATCTGGGACCCCTCAGAGGATGTCGGAGAGCCAGTTTCGGCCCAATCCCCGCAGGCCAGGCCGAGGGACCCCACTGATGGACGAATTCATGGACTGGGCCTCTAGTGTATCTATAAAAGACTAGATGCAAAAACAAGTTCCATCAGTAGTTGTCTTGAGGAGATAGAATTATGACTGAGTTTTATTTTGTCTTCATCTTTATGTATCATCCAGAATTTCTACAGGGAGCATTTCACACTTTTATGGTAAGAAGAAAAGTTAAAAATGTTAACAATGATCACATGTTATTTACTTATTTTTGCCCAGTATCACTGGGCAGCTGGTAGAAGCTGATAGAAACACGGCAGACACTGAAAACTTTGTCCCCTGAACGCCCAGCCAGAGCTCAGTCCTCTCTCGGCCCAGTTACATCCCGTGTTAGGTCTGCAAATAAACTAGTCAAGGAAAACATTCAAGGTGTTTGCCAAAGCTGCTGGTGTGTTCCTGCCCCTGGCCTGGCACTGTGTATCATCTCAGGTTCTCTCAACAGCCCTGCAAAGTAAGTGTTTTTCTCTCCATTTTCTGGATGAGAAAACCGGAGCTCAGGGAGGGTAGCTGACTTGCTCTGAGTCCCCTGAGAGCGCAGCTGGACTCAAAGCCAGGCCTGCCTGGCCTCAGTGCCACCGTCCTTCACCATGGCTGCCAACGCCAGTGTTGACTGTGCCCTCCTGAGGTGGGCAGCCTGGGACCGCTCCGGAGGTCTCCGCACACCCCTTTTCCTCAGCTTTCCCACAGGACAGGAGAAAGATGTCCCCAAGACGGGGCTGTGTCACCTCCCTGCGGGCCAGCCCAGCAGTTAGTTCCCTGCAGGACAGAGCCGAAGACCCACCTGTGTAGGAAAAAGTTTACCCTCAACACAGGCTCGAATCCACTTATACTCAAGTAATTAAATTGACACCGTAACTCTATGACGTAGCATTATGGTACGGTCACCACCCCAAGCTTGTAAATGGCAGAGCCAGGATTTGAACCTGGGCAGTCTAGCTCACAGTCTGGCTCCAGGGCCCACGTGTTACACCACTAGGCTACGCTGCCTGAGGCCAGGAGGCCACAATGTCTGGCGGTGTGGCCTCGGCCAAGTCACTGAACCGGAAGCCCTGTCTCCTTCTCTAAACGGGCGGAGTCGCTGGCCCTGGGCTGCTTGTTGGGAGAGGATCACGATGCCCAGGGACGGACGGTTCAGCTGATCTTCTTTCCTTGTGACCGAGACAGCGCTGCCAGCTAGAGAGAGGCAGCCAAATCAAATCAATAAATATTTCTGAGAGTCTGTTAGGTGCCAGACACTGTGGATTAAAAAACAATACATGAGACATGCCCACAGAGCTCCTGGTCTGCCCAGAGGCACCCACTCATGCACAGCCATCTCACGAGGGAATGCCACGTGCCGTTCCAGCTTGCATCTAGGCTTCGGGAAGAACGGCCGAAAAATGGGCCCCCCTGCGTGCACGCACAATGGCTGGGAATGCTCAATAGCTCTCTCCATCTGCTGGATGGGCTGATCTGCAGCCATTATAGCTAATTATGACAACTTCATAACACATGAACATTGTTGATGGTAACCAAAAGCAGCCCGGTACAAAACTGTGCGTTGACTGTGATGACAAGTAGGTAAAATATGTATTCACTGTGACAGAAACAGGAAGAAACAGGAAAATGAGAACAGCTGTGTTTTGCCGTCTCTCATTATGAGGAATTTTCTAAAATTTTTTCTCTTCAAAATGCCCATTAATGTATCTGCATCGGTTTTTATAATAAATAAGCTCCGGTAGGAGGTTGGGGTAGGCAAATGGAGCCGAGCCATTGTCGGATTGTTCTGCTTTAGTTTTGCCGGGTGCCCAGGCTGGCTTTGCTTCTTGGGGAAGTATTGCCCAATGTCCGAGCCTGTGAGGAGTAGAAAGGACAAGTTGTTAATCCACGATGGGGGAACTTGTCAAGCTTCAGATTTGCCATTGTCTCATAGTAAGAGTCTACTAAATGCCAGGCATTGTGGCCTCCTGGCCTCGGGGAGTGTCGCCTAGCAGTACAGCACGTGGGCCCTGGAGCCAGACTTTAAGTTAGACTGTCCAGGTTCAAATCCCGGCTCTGCCATTTACAGGCTTGGGGTGGTGACCGTACCATAATGCTACTTCAGAGAATTATGGTGTCAATTTAATTACTTGCGTATAAATAAAATGGTGAGAGTGGTCCCTGGCTTATTTATGTGTTCATTAAGGGAACCTGCGGTACTACCATGTAAGGTAAGAATTATCGTCCCCATTTCACAGAGGAGGTAACTGAGGTGTAGAGAAGTGACTTGCCCAAGGTCACACCACTAGTGCAGAAGCAGATCCCAGGTCAACCCGGGGCCTCCCTGACTCGTGTCCTTTCTTTTCTTTTCTTTTAAAATATATGTTTATTGATTTCAGAGAGGAAGGGAGAGGGAGAGAGATAGAAACAAAAGTGATGAGAGAGCATCATTGATTGGCTGCCTCCTGCAGGCTCCCTACTGGGGATCGAGCCCGCAACCAGGGTATGTGCCCTGACATCCTGGTTCGGTCGATGTTCAAACACTGAGCCACGCTGGCTTGGCTAGTGTCCTCTTCTTTCTACCCTACTGAGCCGCACACATTGGAGGCTTGTCTAGGAGACCAGGGGCGTATATACTTGTCTACTGCACCAGAGAGCTCTTCTCCGTGAGCAAGCATCCCCCTTTGACCGACCCCCAGTTTTAGTGGGGTGACCCATGCAGCAGCAAAGTGGGCGGAGACCATCTCAGCCTGATGACTCTTGCCCATCCAAGACAGGGAGGCTGTGGGCCAGCCCCTCACTCTCCAAGCTCAGCCATGAAGCACACTCCTCGGTGTCGTCCAGGGATTCGAGAGTCACTCAGCGTCCCCGCCTTCCCCACAGGATCCCGTCAGTCGTTCGGGGAATGCTGGGTGTTTCAATGCCCTTTCGACCCTGAGGGTCTGTGACTCATGAAGTCAGCAGCATAACCCCCAGCCCAGCCCCCCAGGGCCTCCTGGTCTTGCCTGTCCCCGTGGCCCCCGCTGACCCCCTCTTGCTGCTTCCCGTAGCTGGTGGAGATCATTCTGTTCTGCTTGCTGCTGTACTTCTACAAGGAGAAGAACGTCAACAACATCGTGGTGATTCTGCTCTTGGTGGCGTTACTCGGTGAGTGGGGGTCTGGGCATTGAGGAGTGCCAGGAGGTCCCTGCTGGCCGGGGGCAGTTCCTGTGCGTCCCATCACCTCGCTGGCTGCGTCCCGGGTTCTTGTTCAGGTACCGAGGCTCCTAAGTGCCCGGGATGGTGCTGGAACTGGCTACAGTGCTGCACAGGACTGTCAGCCCTGCGGTGCCTCCATCCTGGAGAGGAAATGGCAGTAAACAAGGGGACAAATCCATTTGGGGGTGACAACTGCATGTTATAGAAGAAATGCGTGGATGGTCTTTCTCCGTTGCTGGTGGGAGTGGGGTTCTTGGGGTTCCGCTGGAATGAGCATATCTGGAGGCCCCCACGGGGGGATGAGATGTGGTAAAAAGCTTTGTTTGCGTGGAATTGCATCCCTTGGTTCCTGAAGTCCCACTTCCCTTTATCCGGTCCTGGAAGATGTGCAGCTGGGCTTCAGCAGAGCCAGACGCAGAGCCAGGGTCCCGAGCTTCCGTTCTGAGCTGGGTCCGTTCAGCACCAGGCTGGCTGCCGTCCATCAGTCCCGTTGTGTGGGGTCTGCATGGTGTGACCTCGGGGGCGAATGCAGGAGCGTGAGACCCCCCCTCAGCCCGGGAGTCAAGCGCACAAGAGCGCGAACTCCTTTGTTTAGGAGCTTAAGTATCTCAAATCTTCCCACACTTGTAGTGGCCACGCCTCCTCTGGCCAGTGACCTGTCCCGGGTGTGGCTGACAGACAAGCACCTTCCCTATCTCACCCAGCCTTTCCTGGGCGTGTGTCATTCTCGCCCTGTCCAGGCCCTTCTCCCGGCGGTCGTCGGGGAATGGACCTGGGCAGCGTTCACCTGCCGCTTCCTGGCCAGGCTGCACAAATGAAGGCCTGTGGTATTTGGCCTTCCCTTTGCTCCCTTCCTGTTAATTAATAACTGGGTTCCTTACTCCGGTATCAGAAGACAAGCGTCAGGAGGGTTGGGAGGTTACTGCACAGAGGTCAGAGGTGGGGCAGGTTTCAACCACTGAGTCCTGAAGGGGCCACGCAAAACCACTCAGAGCTTAGGAAGTACTTGTGGGTTCAAAGGCAAGAACTGATTTTGCTCTTTTTTTCCTTTCCTCTTAGAGCAGTGGTTCTCAACCTTCCTAATGCCATGACCCTTTAATAAAGTTCCTCATGTTGTGGTGACTCCCAACCATAAAATTATTTTTGTTGCTACTTCATAACTGTAATTTTGCTACCGTTATGAATCGTCATGTAAATATCTGATATGCAGGATGTATTTTCATTGTTACAAATTGAACATAGTTAAAGCATAGTGATTAATCACAAAAACAATATGTAATTATATATGTGTTTTCCGATGGTCTTAGGCAACCCCTGTGAAAGGGTCGTTCGACCCCCAAAGGGGTTGCAACCCACAGGTTGAGAACCGCTATCTTAGAGGGACGGGTGCCATGGGGGAAGCGGTTCCTACATCAGCTCGGGGCAGGCGCTAACCCCTCACAGTGTTTGGTCACTCACTGGAGCTTTGGTAAATACCTGTGCTTCCCGGGGAAGGAGGGGGTGGGGGAACCCTGCTGCTCCTGCCCATCACTCTCCCTGATGAAGCCGCACTGTCCTCTGACACTGGGCGTAAGAGAGCACCCAGATCTGGGGGGCAGGGGGGGCGACTCAGTGAGACAAGCACAAGTGCCCACACCTGTTGTTTCGCTTCTGTCTTTCCCATGACGGGCCCCCACTCCAGGGACACACAGAGGTGCCACCGCAAGACAGGGTTGATTATTTTGATTTTTCTAAAAACAGTTTTATTGAGATATAATGCACATACCATGAAGTTCACTCACCTGTTTACACGATTCAGTGGCTTTTCGTGTATTCACAGAGTTATGCAACTATCATAATCACATTTCAAACTTTTTCAAACATTTCCAAAAGAAGTCCTGACCCATTAGCGTCAGTCCCATTCCCTCCTCCTCCTCCCAGCCCCTGGCTGACCTCTGGCTCCCCTTCTGTCTACGGACTTGGCTTTCCAGGTGAACCATAGAAATGGAATCGTACACTGTGCAGCTTTTCGTGACTGGCTTCTTTCACTGAGCGTGATGTGTTAGGGGTCCATCCGTGTTATAACGTGTGTCGGTGGTCCATCTCTTGAGGACTTTGTTTTAAACGTGGATCAGAAGGTCGTGGCCCCAGAACGTTTTCTCCTGCTGAGTAGGAAGCCCAGAAGGTCCCGAGGCCCGTCGGCCACTCTCCTCTGCCTCCTTCTCCCCCACAAGGGCAGCCTGGTGAAGGCTGTCGTAACTGGCTGGGGTATTTGAAAACCAGTCTGTGGACCGAGGGGCCCAGAAGCTGCGTGTGCGATGGGCAGGAGAAGGCAGGATGAGCAGAAGCTGAGGCAGCTAGGAAGGCACAGCATCTCGGCCAGAATAAGGGCCTCCATTTGCACCCTAGTTGGGGGAGGTTTCTTTTACCTCCTGCTTTCGCCGGGGGCCCTGACAGGTTCAGCTTAGGAGTCATTTCTGCACCAGCAATGGTCTCCGTGATGAGGTGAGCGAGGGAGGGGGTCCCCCAGGGCTGGGAGAAGAACATATTAGAATTCATCCTTATCTCCACCTTTTCAGTGGTATTTCCTGCACATGTTTCATAATGTACACGCGTACAAGCGTTTCATAATGTACATACATATTCACAGTGTTGCGTGACTATCGTTGTAGAATAATAAACACATGTATATTGGAAAAGCATGTGCATACACATTGGGGGTACGGTTCTGAAACATTGGGGGACCTTTGTCCAAAGACATGTTTTTAAAAAGAACTCTTTACACATGACATGTTTTTCTTGTGGTTGCCATGAGGATGATACTCAGAAGAAGTTCACGTAGCCCGGCCGGTGTGGCTCAGTGGTTGAGCATCGACCTATGAACCCAGAGGTCACGGTTCGATTCCTGGTCAGGGCGCATGCCCAGGTTGTGGGCTCGATCCCCAGCAGGGGGCATCCAGGAGGCAGCCGATCAATGATTCTCTATATTGAAAAAAAAAAAAAAAAAAAGAAAGTTCATTTATCCATTCAAAGATGGTTCGGGCCTTCCGCTGTGTTCCAGACACAGAGACCTGAACTCATTGCTCTCGGGTGTAGAAGCGACGCTTGGAAATACTTGTCAAGGCTTTACAGCCGGGCCTTGACTTACGAGTTTAATTCGTTCCCTGACGGAGCTCGTAACTCAAATTACTCCTACGTCAAATCAAAAGTGAACGAGTGAGACACGTGATGCCGGGCTGATGTTGTGGCGTTCACTGTGACCTTCGCTGCGCCAACTAGCGGTGGAGTATCCGAAGCTGGCTCGTAACCCGAATTTTAGCTCGAAACTCAAAGCAAAAAATCGGCCGAGAGACAGCTCGTATCTCGAAAAACTCGTTAGTCGGGACACTCGTAAGTCAAGGCCCCGCTGTACTTTCCTCGCTTCTTTGATGTAGCAGCACAGACAGCAGGCAGCTCCCGGGAGAAGTCCCCGCGATCCGGGACAGACAGCGTCTTCTCACCACGGGAACCCCTGGGTTGGCCGTGCCCGGTTCCCTCCATCCTTTTCACAAGCCCTTTGGGGTTACAAACTGACTGTCAGGGTCTGCCCCCTCCGTGCTCCTGAGGCCCCAGCATGCCTGTGCTCCCCCTGCAGGCTCCATGACGGTGGTGACGGTGAAGGCCGTGGCCGGGATGCTCATCTTGTCCATCCAGGGGAACCTGCAGCTCGACTACCCCATCTTCTACGTGATGTTCGTGTGCATGGTGGCCACGGCCATCTATCAAGCCGCGTGAGTTGCATGTTCTTTTCCTCTGTGGCTCTTCCATTTTCTGGGCCTCATTACGTTGTTTCTGAAGCCGCGGGGAAGGCAGAGCATTCGGATGCAGCCTCCGCCAGGGCTTGGCACCCGCTGTGGGGAGAGCGGGGGCTGCTAATTCGCTGAGCTGTCCTGCGGACGGGGCTCTGTGGCTTCAAAGACAAAGCCTGGAGTGGATGTGTTTGGCCCTCTGCCTCAAACTGTGAGAAACGCATGCTCCCAGGCAGGCGTCCGTGTCAGGGACTCGAGCTGTGCCGTGCCCGCGAGGCACCCGTGTGTCCGCCAGGTGAACAACACGAGGTTGTCATTTCCTGTCCTCAGGAAATCGCCCCCAAAGCTTCCCAAGTGGAAGAGCAAGGTGGTCGCTTCCCTCCCTAAGCACAAGAACTAAGTCAAAAGCATCCGGGCTGAGGGCAGCCTGGGCCTTGTTTACATCTGAGCCTGGTGCCCCGCGTGGGCCTGGCAGGAAGCTGACCATGCTGTGTGGGCAGGAGGGTGAGCTGCGCGGGTTTCAGTGTGACGCGTGAGGCTGCTTCTCCAGCGGCCTGGCTCCCTGTCCACCGGCGTGGCCTCGAGGGATTGTGGGAGTGACTAATGTCCAGGGCAAGCCAGCTCTACTCTCACTGACTCCACGTGAATTCATTTCATCCCGCAACACCCCATTCCGGCAGATGATACAGTCAAGGCCGAGGTTAAAAGGCCAGGAAGTGGTGGAGCTGAGGTTTGAACCAGGCACCCTGCTCCCAGCCCACAGCCCTTACCCCTCAGCTTCCCTAAGATGCAGATTCTCTGTCTGCAAATGAGAGTAACAGTCCCTCCCTGAGAGAATCACAGGGAGCTCTCACCACCGAGGATGCCATCCCTTACGTATCAGCTCTGATGGTCAGTATTCCTATTCCTATGTCCATTGTTTCTGTTCTTCGTCCGACTGCAACGAGTCTGGTCCTCACCGCTGAGGCCCTGCCAAGTGCTGGCTCTGTGCCCAGCGCTCCCGGGGTTATGAGGACGGATCGGATGCCCCGCCCACCTCTGGGAGCTTCTCACTCACCCAGTCAGCCACATGCACTGAGGGCCTACTGTGTGCGAGGCCCGTGCAGGCCCTTCCACACACACAGACGAGGAGCAACAGCCACTGTCCTCCAATCACTGGGGGGCAGCCCGGTAAACAGGATGACTGTCGAGTGGGAAGCATGTTATGGTGTAAGCAGATAAATAACTAAAATAGTACACAGAGAACGGACAAAGAATAGATCCTAAAACAATGGCAGTTTTATCCTAGACAGAGAGGTTAGGAATAATTCCAATTTCCCCTCTTTTTCCTATAAACAGTGGTTAGCAAAAGTAGGTTTACAGTTGTGTGTATGGAAAAAAGACATGTAGGTAATGATTATAATATAAGAATAAACTGTCCCATACTCACAGTGATAAGCCTACCTTTGCCCACCCCTGTATATTACAGTGATCACATTCGTTTTTAATTAAGAAGAAATTTTGTTTAAAAAAAAATAGTTAAGACAGAATGTCACAGTGAATGGAGTTTCTTGGAGTGTTAACGCCACCAGGAAAGGTTCTTGTTAGTGGGGTGGGGGCTCAGGGGCCCCGGAGTGAGGGGAAGGGCATTTCCAATAACGAGAACCATGTGGTCGAAGGTGTGAGCCGGGGAAGGCACGGTCCTCTTGGGGGACAGGGCTGGGCCTCCGGTTATAAATCTGGGGAGGAAGAGGAGCAAAGCAGGGACCTCAGACCTAGAGACACACAGAAGCCAGGGATGCATCATCTTCATATTTCAAACCACGGCTGCTGCCACCAGCTTTCACCAGCCTTTCCGACACCCCCACAGCCCACTGACCAGAGTGCTTTTGTATTGCAGGTTTTTAAGTCAAGCCTCACAGATGTACGACTCCTCTTTGATTGCTAGCGTGGGCTACATTCTCTCCACAACCATCGCCATCACAGCCGGTAAGTGTTGCCGGTTGCTAGGTTTCTGTCTCCTACCTTAGCAGCAGGGATAGTACCCCAGTGTGGAGGGAGGGGGATCCTCCTTGGTCCGAAGGCCAATTCCATTGACTCATTCTGCCCACGGAAAAAGTGTAGGATTTAGCCCTGGCTAGGTGGCTCAGTTGGTTGGAGCATTGTCCCATACACAAAAGGTTGCAGGTTCAATTCCTGGTCAGGGCACATATCTAGATTGTGGGTTCAATCCCCTATCAGAGTGAGAAGGGGAGGCAACCATCCATGTTTCTCTCTCTCTCTCTCTTCCTTCCTCTCTCCCTAAAATCAATAAAAGCATATCCTCTGGTGAGATTTTAAAAAAGAAGAAAATACAGGATTTAGAGCCAGAAAGACCTGGGTTTGCATCCCAGCATAGACGCAGAGCTGTGTGGCTCTGGGAAAAATCACTTAACCTCTCTGTGCCTAAGTTCTACATTCTTAAAATAGAAGAAACAACACTTACCTCCTGAAATTGAAATATGTACAATCCAAACGCCCCCTATTTTGTAGAGTTTATGCAAGACTTCTTTAACAATTTTTGCCATCATCTGCTAGCGCCACAGCCTCCATTGGACGAGAAACCACAAATTTCTTCTATATAAATTTTGGAGATTGTGAATATATGAAGCATCTGCAACATAATAGGAACTCAATCAACGACGATATTGAGATGATGATGACTATATTCTTCTTTTCTTCTACTCTACCCCTAATTTTTTTTTTTTCTGTGGTGGCTTTAGAGGTTGCAAGCATGTTAGAGTTTTTTTGTTTTTGTTTTTAATCCTCACCCAAGGAAGTGTTTTTATTAATTTTAGAGAGAGAGGATGGGGATGGGGAGAGAGAAACATCGATCGGTTGCCTCCTGTACGCACCCCAACCAGGATCTAACCTGCAGCCTAGGTATATGCCCTGACCAAGAATTGAACCTGCAATCTTTTGGTACATGAGACAATGCTCCAACCAACTGGGTCACACTGGCCAGGGCAGAGTTTGTTTGTTTTTAAGTGGCAATAGCACCTAAAATCTTCAGAGTTAGCCCTGACCGGTTTGGCTCAGTGGATAGAGCGTCGGCCTGTGGACTAAAGAGTCCTAGGTTCGATTCCAGTCAAGGGCATGTACCTTGGTTGCGGGCACATCCCCAGTAGGGAGTGTGCAGGAGGCAGCTGATCGATGTTCCTAACTCTCTATCCCTCTCTTCCTCTCTGTAAAAAAATCAATAAAATATATTTTTAGAAAAATCAATAAAATACATTTAAAAAAATAAAAATAATAAAATAAAATAATAAAATCTTCAGAGTTAAAAAAGGCCAGTCAGAACCAATGTGGCCCGGCTGGTGTAGCTCAGAGATTGAGCATTGACCTATGAACCAAGAGTTCATTGGTTTGATTTCCAGTCAGGGCACATGCCCGGGTTGTGGGCTCAATCCCCAGTGTGGGGCATGCAGGAGGCAGCTGATCAATGATCCTCTCTCATCGTTGATGTTTCTATCTCTCCTTCTCCCTTCCTCTCTGAAATCAATAAAAAAAATTTTTTTAAAATATGTTTAAAACAAAACAAGAAAGATGGGGAAGAGGAGCATGTGGAAACTGGTAAATACGGTCTGCAGCTTAGTTCCTAGATCCTGGTGTTGTTTCATTGGGGGGAGCTGGAGGGAGGGTACAAGGAAACCTTGTACTATTTTTGTGGGCCTAATATTGTCTCAAAATACAAAGTTAAAAAATGATGGAGAAAGGAGGGGCACAGAAAGGGGAAGAAGAAGACAATCTGTTCCCTGGAGTGGCTTTAATTCAGTTCTCCTCATATTTTACTAGGTTCCGTCACCATCTGTTTTGATCGCTTTGGTTTCCTACAGGGAAGAGAGCTTAGCCCAGTGGTTCTCAACCTTCCTCATGCTGCCACCCTTTAATACAGTTCCTCATGTATTAGGCGACCCCCAACCATAAAATTATTTTCGTTGCTACTTCATAACTGTAATTTTGCTACTGTTAGGAATCGTAATGTAAATATCTGGTGTGCAGGATGTATTTTCATTGTTACAAATTGAACCTAATTAAAGCATAGTGATGAATCACAAAAACAATATGTAATTATATATGTGTTTTCCGATGGTCTTAGGCGACCCCTGTGAAAGGGTCGTTCGACCCCCAAAGGGGTTGCGACCCACAGGTTGAGAACCGCTGGCTTAGCCAAATCCCAGACAGACTGGCAAGTAGGTGATCTGAAAACAGCTCACCCGCATTTTGCGTTATTTGCTGCAGGCGCAGTATTTTACCTGGACTTCGTCGGGGAGGACGCGCTGCACATCTGCATGTTTGCACTGGGGTGAGTCCCGGCCTCCTCTCTGGCCCCAGGGCCTTGCATGTACAGCTCCAGGCAGGTCACCTCTCTCCCATTATAGCTTCAGCCCTCGGGCAATCCCTGAGGCCAGGCAATCCCTGAGGCCGGGCAATCCCTGAGGGCGGGCAATCCCTGAGGGCGGGCAATCCCTGAGGCCGGGCAATCCCTGAGGGCGGGCAATCCCTGAGGCCGGGCAATCCCTGAGGCCGGAGCGGCTGGGACTGGGCAATCCCTGAGGCCGGGCAATCCCTGAGGCCGGGCAATCCCTGAGGGCGGGCAATCCCTGAGGGCGGGCAATCCCTGAGGCCGGGCAATCCCTGAGGCCAGACAATCCCTGAGGCCGGGCAATCCCTGAGGCCGGGCAATCCCTGAGACCAGGCAATCCCTGAGGCCGGGCAATCCCTGAGGCCGGGCAATCCCTGAGGCCGGGCAATCCCTGAGACCGGGAGCGGCTGGGACTGGGCAATCCCTGAGACCGGGCAATCCCTGAGGGCCAGGAGCGGCTGGGACTGGGCAATCCCTGAGGCCGGGCAATCCCTGAGGCCGGAGCGGCTGGGACTGGGCAATCCCTGAGGCCGGGCAATCCCTGAGGCCGGGCAATCCCTGAGGCCGGGCAATCCCTGAGGCCGGAGCGGCTGGGCCTGGCTCTCTCCCCAGAGGTGAGCACTTTCCTCCCCGAGGGCTTCATTTCCTCCCCTTTCTTCTCTGTTGGGCTTTCCTCTCCTGTCATTTCTAAAAACCACATTTTAACACATGAAAGGCCTGGCAACCTGACCTCAGATCAAAGAAATACATATTGAAGCTACATGAGACGCTATCATTTTGCGAAAATTAATGGGATTGGTAATATTTCACGTTGGCCAGAGGATGAGGAGACTGTGAGAAGCTCTTTAATGTGGGAGAGGGCAATTTGGTCGTATCAGTAAAAATTTTAAATGAGCATATTTTTGATGTAGCATTTCATTTCTAATTTATTTTGGGAAAATAATTGAAATGGGACACAAAAACACATTAATTTTAAAATCAATGGTATAAGCAAATAATTGGAAGCAACCTAAATGCCCAGCAGTAGAAACAGATTAAATTATAATATATTCATGTAATAAGGTACCACGGTGCCATTTTGAAAAATTGAGGTCAGTCTATAGGTACTGACATAGTACCATGTCTAGGATACATTAGATGAAAAAAGTTACTTTTTTTTTTTTAATGTATAGTCTAGTCCAGTGATGGCGAACCTTTTGAGCTCGGCGTGTCAGCATTTTGAAAAACCCTAACTTAACTCTGGTGCCGTGTCACATATAGAAATTTTTTGATATTTGCAACCATATTAAAACAAAGATTTATATTTTTGATACTTATTTTATATATTTAAATGCCATTTAACAAAGAAAAATCAACCAAAAAAATGAGTTCACGTGTCACCTCTGACACACGTGTCATAGGTTCGCCATCACTGGTCTAGTCTAAGATCCCCACAGTTCCACCTCTAGATATGTTCCTTAAAGAAATTAGTACATATATTGACAAAAAAATGACTTATACATGAATATTTACAGTAGCTTTATTCATAATATGCTCAAATTGGATATAATCCAAATGTCTGTCAATAGGAGAGTAGAAAACAAATTGGTTCAACACAACAATCTTATCTAATAAAAGAGTAATATGCAAATTAACCATCACTCTGACACAAAGATGGCGGCACCCAAAGCCACAAGATGGCGGTGCCCAGTCCTCTCAGCCCCACTGGAGTCCTCCAGTCCTGGGGGGCGGCCACTGAGAGCAGGGCCTGCTTGGCCATCACCACAGCAACCCGGGAGCGGCCAAGCGGGCCCCGCAGACAGCAGAGAACCATGGGGAGCAAGCCTAAGCCGACAGTAGGACATCCCCTGAGAGCTCCTGGATTAGAGAGGGTGCAGGTCAGGCTGAGGGATGCCCCCCCTGCCCCTCATGCACGAATTTCGTGCACTGGGCCTCTAGTCCTATATAATAAAAGGCTGATATGCAAATTGACCAAACTGCAGAAGGACTGGTCGCTACAATGGCACTGACCACCAGGGGGCAGACACTTAATGCAGGAGCTGCCTCCTGGAGGTCAGTGCACCAGAAGCTGGGCTCATGGCTGGCGAGAGCAGTGGTGGTCGGGGGGAGCCTCTCCCACCTCCGCAGCAGTGCTAAGGATGCCCACAGGGAGCAGGCCTAAGCCATCAGTCGGATATCCCCTGAGGGCTCCTGGACTGCGAAAGGGCACAGGCCATCCTGAGCGACCCCACCCCCAGTGCACAAATTTTGCACTGGCCTCTAGTTAAAAATAATGAACTAAGACACAGACACACAATAAAGTGGATGAATCTTAAAAACATTTACTGGCTGGAAGAAGCTAGCCATAAAAAGAGTCATACCCACTATGAGGTAGCTTCCCAGAAGTTCATAAACAGGCAGATCGAATGTGTGGTGAGAGAAGTCACAGTGGTGGTTTCCTCTGGGAGGGTTGCATGACTTGGGAAGAGGTCAGGGACACTTTCTGGAGTTGGGGGCGGGGGGTGGGGGATGGAAATGCCTTCTCTGCTGACCTGGTGGCGATCACACGTGTGTGTACACAGATTAAATGATGGGCCTCTATACTTAGGGTTTGTGCTCTTTACTGCATGAAAATCATTCCTCCGTTTTTATTTTATATATTTTTAACAAATATGTTTTTCTTGACTTCAGAGAGAAGAAGGGAAAAAGAGAGCATGATAGAAACATCAGTGATGAGAGAGAATCATTGATCAGTTGCCTCCTGCACGCCCCCTACTGAGGATCAAGCCCACAACCCAGGCATGTGCCTTGACTGGGATCGAACCATGACCTCCTGGTTCATGGGTCGATGCTCAACCACTGAGCCACACCAGCCAGGCCATACCTCCATTTTTAGAAAGTGTGCTTGTTTATCCAGGCTCCAGGGAAAAGGAAAAAAACAAAGAATTACTCTGGAAGAATATACACCTGCCTGAGGGAGTGGGACTGGGAGAGTACAAGGACTTCCCAATTTTTACTTTCTCTACTCCTGTATTGATTACACTTAGGCTTTAGGGAACATTTTAAATTAAAACAAATACGTTTAAAGGCAAGGTTCTGAGATCCAGGCTCAGTGGAAGTAAAGGACTATGAGAGTTTTGCCTGGGCGAGTCTAATTTATCCTGATTAAGGCTTGTGCAGAGTGTAGGGCGCGTGGAGCTATTATTCATCTTACGTCTGCTCCCCGCTGATCTCAGGCCCAGCAGCCTCTCAGGGCTGCTCTGCAGTGAACACCCACCTCCGCAGCCTGCAGCCTTCTTTCTACCTGTGTTCCATTGCCTGGGTTTGAAAGGATCCCTCCCAGCCTCACTCTGGCCTTATTTCTCTTCCTCCCTTATCTCTCTGTCCCTCAGGTGCCTCATCGCATTCTTGGGCGTCTTCTTAATCACACGGAACAGGAAGAAGGCCATTCCATTTGAGCCCTATATTTCCATGGATGCCATGCCAGGTAACGTTAAAAGCCCGTGTCTCCAGCTGGCCTGCTCATCCATATAGAATGACTGCTACTTCCTGTTTAAAAAGAGACAGCCTGCGGCTGGGTTTGATACAGGGGACGTGTGCTGTGCCGTTATGGTGTGATTGTCGTTCTTTCTTTTCTTTCTTTTCTTTTTTTTTTTTAGTCTCAGTGTGCAAAAGTGGAGGCAATGGCTGAGGAGCCTCAGTTGGTTTTGAGCACATCTTGCCAGTTCCCATGTCTATTTTGGGATCTTTTAAAGACAATCCTGATTCATGCTGGATATAATTAATTATGATCTGCAGCATCAGGCTTCATGCCTGCAAAAGGAAAAACCCATGTATCTAGTAGGAATGGAGTAATCAGAGAGGGCAAGGAAAGTAGAATGAATGAAAAAAAAAAGAAAAGGAAAAAATAAAGCAAGTAGGACGAATGAAATCCAAATACTAAAACCTCACTCCTTAGACCACAAAGGAGCGGATTGCTCCGGAAAACCTACTCTCCCAGGGAGCCAAGGGTTCACGCTGAGACGCACAAGCTCGAATGTCTTTAAGGCCTAACAGTAACACAAACGTGTGAATCAGCAAAGTATCGCACAAAAGGGAGCGGCGTGGCCTGTGGAGAGTCTCTGTCCAGCCTGAAGGGATCTCGGTTGGAAAAGTTAGGACGTTGGGCCAGCCCCGTCCACATCTGCTGACCTACATTCTATGAGTTGCCAGTGAACACTAGTTGTCACTCTTTAACTCGCAATTTTTATTTTCAATCTGTTAGATAGAACTCTCCCCCACGCTTCCTTACGACAGTCTAATGAACAAAATGTGATCACATTGATGGCATAGAGCAGGGGTCCTCAAACTACGGCCCGCGGGCCACATGCAAATACAAATATTGTATTTGTTCCCGTTTTGTTTTTTTACTTCAAAATAAGATATGTGCAGTGTGCATAGGAATTTATTCATAGTTTTTTTTTTTAAACTATAGTCTGGCCCTCCAACGGTCTGAGGGACAGTGAACTGGCCCCCTGTTTAAAAAGTTTGAAGACCCCTGGCATAGAGTGCTGCTTCGTACAGAACTCCGCGATGTAGGTGTGTTCTCAGGGCTGACTGAGGTGCCCCTCTCTCAATGACCCCAGGGTGTGTGTGTCTACTCGTTACATTATTTCCCCACCTCTCGCCATAAAGCCGTTGTCTGTCATTCTTGCCGGTACCAGCCCGCAATTCCTGCTGTTACCGGCATAGCACCTCCGTGTCAGTGTTCTCATTGGACCCAGCGTGTTTGAATTGTGTATGAAATTAAAATAAGTAAGCTCTGAGTTGGGGCCTTCAGGCTTCTCCGAGGCGTTACGTGCATGAGCTTTAGTGCATGGACTTTTTAAACCTGTAACCTGGCTGCTCAGATGCCTTTTTTGCTTACTTCCTTGTTCTCGGCTGTGTTCCGGATAGATGAGATGAGGGCGCTGGATAGCTGAATTCCAGATAGGTGAGGTGTCAACCCTGTGTGTGTGCAAGTATGTGTCCGTATCTGTGCGTTGGTGTGTTGACAAACTGTGTATGTGTATATACCTGTATGCGTATTCGTATATGCTCATATACAGATGTGTTTTCGGGTAGAAAATAGAAGGTGACCGAAGGTGACCCTAAAGATCAACATTCTGTGGCCTGTCTGTGGGTGTGGCTCTTGCTTCCGAGTTGTACCCTGTGACCAGGGGGAAGTAGGTTTTGAGGAAAGGAGGCCCGCCCTATGGCTGTGGCAGGCCACACACTTCTGAGTAGACAGGTCTTCTGCTCTGTGAAGAGCTTGGGCTTAGAGTTCCGATGATCTGGATTCAAATCCCAGCTCTACCCCTACCCGCTCTGCGGCCTTGGCCTCTGACCCTCACCTGTGCATTGGGACTCCTTTCAGGGTCGTGGGATAACATGTCCAAGGCCCCCGTGCACAGCGTCTGGGACATGGTAGATGCCTGGTTACATTTGGTTCCATTTCCCTTTTGCTTAAAAAAAAAAAAAAAAGCTGTGAAAATTTTGAGCACGTGTTTGACCTGATGCCGGGTGGAACTTGAAGAATAAAACTGCTTAAACAGAGTGGCTTTTCGGGCTATTTGGTTTCCCTGGTCAGCATTTGGACCTTGCTTTCGGTCTGCCTAGACTGGGGTCTGCACGACAGACTAGCTACTGTTGAGGAGGCATTAAAATCCCCAAGCATCACTACCTGCCACAACCTGGAGAAGCTTTAGGCAATTCTAGCACCGGAAAGGCATGTAGAGAATGAGAGAGAGAAGCAGCCCCTGCTGGGTGGGAGCTGGGCCTCGGGGCTCCTGGCTGAACACAGAGGGCTTCACAGAACACCCACCTCAGACAGGCCACCTGTGACCCTGACGGGCCAGGGCACAAACAGGGCCACTCCAGAATCATGGCCGAACCAGACGACACGGGAACGTTGTTCAAACCACAAAAAGCAGCAACCATCCCCCTCTCATGAGTGACTGCTGCTCTTTACCAGTCACAGCTGTAGCGTTAGTCTGGTCTTCTCTCCTTCTGGATAAGAATCACTAAGATCCTCGATGATAGAATTATCCCCACTTCCTGGCAGCATCTACTCCAAAGCAAAGCCCTGCTTCCTTAAACCCTCCCCACTCACCCAACACACACCCAAATAATAAGTCCTGTCTAATGTAACGCCTTCTTACTTACACACCCGCCGTTCCCCGTGCTGTCCACCTCCCTCATTGCAATGGGCCGGTAAAGCCAGATTTGTTAGACTCAGGGTGTGCTCCTGGTGGTTTGTGGCCAGAGAGCATTGACAGAATCCGAAAGCTAACCCGCGCCTGGGGAAGCAGCTCTGTTCCCTGAGGATTCGGCATCCCTCCATCTCCCCCTACCCCCCAAATTCAGGCCACAGACTCTTCAACTGTGTCCTTCAAATGACCATCAGCTAAGGCTCGTGCAACGTGGGACCAAGGGCCTTCCACGAACTGGGTCTTGCCAGCCCCTCTGTCGAGTGGGTAAGAGCACGGGCTTTGGTGTCAGCCGCCAGCTCTGTCTCTCATTAGCTGTGTGACCTTGAGCAAGTTACTTCCCCTCTCTGGATCTGTCTTGTCCTGAAAACGGGGAGATTAGCGTCTCTTTGTCTTGGGATTTTTGGAGATTACGTGCAGGTGTGTAGGGTGGCCCACACAGCATTCCACTTAAGAGTGTGGGCTTCGGAGTCTAAACCCCCTGAGCGAATCCTGGTGGCACTGCCACTTAACAGCTTTGTGGTCTCCAACTGCCTCATTTTCCGTATTGGTAGGTGCAAGGATAGAACGAGATAAAACTTTATAACGGTTTAAAAACAGTGTCGCCCCCAGATAAACATTCAGTACACGTAGGTATTATCATGATTGCTGTTGTTACTATTACTATTTAAAGCACTTAGCGCAGTGTCTAAGGCCTATTAAGCAGTCGGTGTCAGCCGTTATCATCATCATTGCGCTTTTATAGACATCACTTTGCATTCAGTGTCTTATGACTCAGCGTGGGAGCAAGAGAATTGGAAGGGTCTTAACTCCCTACAAGGTAAGAGTTGGTCTCAGAAAAGACCAGGTTCCACCTGACTAGGGAGAGGGGGGATTGTAGAATAAAGTTAAAGGAATTCATGGCTAAAGTCTTAGCCCTCAAATGTAAGAGAAATCCGACATCAGTGTGCCCAGAAGTAATAGATAAATCACACCTTCCCCTACATGTGGATCGGGGATGTTAATGTTCGGGTCAGAACTCTCCCTCTGAGCATCGTGATGCGTCTGTCACTATGACGCGTCCGTGACACAAAACTTACCCTCTCTGTCAACAGTCTAATGAGGTTTCCTGGGTCCTAATTTCATCCAGCAGAAAAGTGACGGCATCTACCATGTTCAGAGCACAGCTGTGGTCCCACGCCCCTCGCGGCCCAAACAGATGTTCCCACCTCGTTCTAGGGCAACCCAGGGTTTCTCCTGACAGTGGCTGGTCTGTGTGCCTATTTCCTGAAGATGCACCCCTTCTTGCTTAGCAACCGTAATATTTCTAGTGTATATTTATGGGTGTCCTTTTTACGATCTAAAGCATTCAGGAAATTGGCACTGCACACGATCAGCTCTCAGCACTCTAGTTATTCTGTGGTGGGACGGCAGAAGGCACAGCCTCCTTCAGCCCCCTCCCCACATAATGATTGGGGGGAAATGGGTTTCATTTCAGGGATGCAGAACATGCATGACAAGGGGATGGTAGTCCAGCCCGACCTCAAAGCTTCCTTTTCCTACGGGGCCCTGGAAAACAATGACAGCATTTCTGAGATCTATGCTCCGGCCACGCTGCCCGTCATGCAGGAAGAACACAGCTCCAGGAGCGCCCCCGGCGTCCCCTACCGAGTCCTGGAACACACCAAGAAGGAGTGAGCCCACCGAAGGAGACTCCCCTCCCCTCCACTTGCAACCGCGCAAGCCGTGCCCACGGTGGTTCAACTCTTCACTCTAAATCTCGCCTTTCAAGTTGTATTTTTTTTAAAAAGCCGGGAACTGTATGGAGGGGGATCTTGAAAGGGCTTTGTCTCCGGCAGAGGTGATGTTTATCGTGGTCTTGGACATTTCCGATGTTAGCGGGGAGCGGGGAGGATGAAAGCAGTGTTCCCGATGGGTGGTCGGAAATCGGCCTCTGCCCGGTGAGTCCAGCGGGTTTAGAAGGCCCTGCCCTCCTTGCCCTTGGTAACTGGGCTTCCTCAGTCAGGGACCAAAGCTCGCCACATGCTTCAGCGCTCAAGCCAGGCCGAGATTCCGCTCGCCCTCTCCAGGCTGGAGACCTCTCCGTCCCGCCTTCCCCCACCTGCTGGCTACCCTCTCACGCGTGATTCCATGTTTGCGGTAACGTTTGTGTCGACGTCACATGGCTGGTGGGTCAGCCTGTCGTCTGCCTGTAGGAATGCACTTCTGCCTTCCCATTGTCCGTGCCCGCCCAGGGAAATGTGCTGGGCGTGCTTACAGTGGATCCACTCGGAAAACTCACTTGGTTTTGGTTCTGTGAACTACTTGATTGCTTCCCCCCGCCCCCAGAGGCACTGGGAAGTTAAGAGAAGGGGGGGGGGGAATAAGGACAGGGGCAGAGTGATGGCACAGCAGCCCATAACGGGGAAGAATCCCTCTCCACCTTACAAAAGGCGGTGGCCTCGCTTATAAAAGGGTAGACAGGCAATCTGGCTGCTTTACCGTATTCTCCTGCTCACCAGTGCCCTCTGGTAAGATGGGGGAGGGGTGCTCATTTCAGAGAGAGCATCGCTCCCCTCCCCTCCATTCTCATTATACACCGACACACCAAGCCTGAGTTATTGGTTCATTTTCCCTGCGTGGTCCTCATCCCCAGGCACATGTCTGGGAGGCACACACATCCTCAGAAATGGAGCCGCAGCCCCCTCTTGCCTGCGTTCGTACCTTCTTTCTCTGTGTATTTTCGAGAATGGCAGGAAAAGGTTTGCAAATCTTAAGGACCCCCCTAGGGAGTTTATTGAAAATGCAAATTCCGACTGGGGTAGGGCCCACGCGTCTGCATGCTTAACTCACAGCCCGGGTGGTTCTGATGCAGGTAACTCAAGATCGCACACCTTGAGAGCCTCGTCATTGAGAGAGACGTCTGCTTTAAACCCCCAGGGGCTGACACGCTCTACTGGGAAGCTGGAACTGCTGTTCCTTGTTTCCTCCCTGGGGCCCATTTGGCAGGTCACATATCCCCGTAGGATCAGAGGCCTCTCCCCATTCGTTGATGACTGCTTAGAGCTACACTTACTGCTTCCCTCGCAGCCTTTAACTCACAGGCAAGATACCAGTGTTACCAGACCAGTGTTGGTGGCTCATTAACCTTTATGGATTGTGCTTAATACTGATTTAGTTCCTTGACTTCAAAAAAACTGTCTCTGTTGCCTGTGGTAACCGTGTCTGTATTGTATCTTAACCACTTCTGTATTGTGTCTCACATGCCTAAGAGGGCAGCCGACAGTGAATGGCCTTTTAACCTTTAGGGTAGGTGACAACTCAATGCAACCATGAGATTTACGAGGCATTTACTATTTTTTGAGCATGTGGATGGTGAGGGCAAAAAGAGTAAAGAGTGGTTCCTGCCCTCCAGGCCTGCAGTGGGAGACCCAAACACTCAGAAACCGACAGGGAAACTGGCAGGGCAGGCCAGGTGCAATGGGGGGGGGGGGGGAGGGTCACAGAAAATGTCAGTTTTGGGGGTCCTGCTAACGGTCAGGCCCTGAGCCTAGAATGGGGTATTCAAAATGGAGGTGATTTGGGCCCCACTCACTGATGATTGGCAAATCTAGCTAAGGTTTGGACAAAGCGTGGAAAGTCCAGTGATCATCCCCACCCCCACCTCCCAGGCAGAGGAGCCTGTGTTTGCAAAGGCACAGAAATGGGGAGGGAGGGCGGGGTCACCAGGGGAGCCAGGGAGGGTGGTGGGAGATGAGCCTGGAGCAGTTAGCAGTGGAAGCCAATCAGAGCGCCTTAAACGCCCAGCAGCAGCTTAAAGTGATCACAGGAGGCCTGGGAGTCATCGATGGTTCGTGCGGAAGAGAATAGCGGGATTGGCACTGATTGGAAAGGAGGCCTTAGATGAATGGAGGAAGGATCCAGGAGATAGCAGATGTCCCTTTTCAAGGTCAAGCTGCAGTCCTACCTGAACAGAACACAAACGGGGAATTAAAATGCAGTCTCGCTGCTCTTCAGGGGAGGGGGACATCAGCTTTCCACTCGCATCCCTGAATCGTTATTTGTTCTCATGGCTCTGTTATCCCCAAGCCCTCCTGAGTGCTCCAAGCACATTAAATATCACGCCTCTCTCTCTCCTTTCTAGCAGCCACGAAGCTACCAAACTAGGGTTTTAACTTTTCAGTCGTTCTGTGGTCTTCCTCCCCCCACCCTCCCCCCCAAACCCCACCCCGGGGTCCCCTCGTCTAGAGGCTGGGATTCTGGTTTTCTGATCGGTTTTGACAAACGGTCAGCGCCCCCTTCCCTTGACCCCTCCCATGAAGCGCCAGGTCTGACCATCCCATCCCATGAAGCCTGAGATCCCGCCGGGGTTTGCAGCGTGGAATTGGACGCTGGGTAGGGAAGGGAGGACTGACATGTCCATTATTTTTCTGGTGGAAACCAGCCAGCTTGATGGTGCTGTGTGGACACACGTCATCCGTCAGGGTGGTGGTGTGGAGCCTCCCTGCAGCCTTGTGAATTCTAAACCTGGTCCAACACTGGCTGATAAGCAAAAAGAACTGTGTTTCTCTGAGAAGCTATGGAAATGAAGTCACCTTAGAATATATTCTATGTGGATGCTTATATTTTGTTAACTCCTTGACTAATATGGCATGTCTTATTTTTCAAAAAAATGTGTGTGCTAGGTGCAAAGAAAAGTATAAAGTGGTATTTAATTTTAAAACAACCCGTGTGATGTCTGTTGAGTTTGCGTCTTATATTTGGCTCGTTTTTTCTAGAGCAGTGCTGTCCAGTAGAACTTTTATGTATATTTTACCACATCTTTAAAAAAAAAACAACCCAGTACCCTTTAGCTATCCCTCCCTATACCCCCACCTCACCCTCCCAGCCTCTGGTAACCACTAGTCTACTTTCTGTCTCTATAGATTTCCCTACTTTGGATTTTCATATGAATGGAATCTGATATGTGGACCTGTGTGCCTGGCTTCTTCACCTCGCATAATGTTTTCACAGCTCATCCAAGCTGTAGCATGTATCCGTACTTGGTTCATTTTTATGGCTGAATATCCTCTTATCTTTTAAATTTTAATAATTGCAACTTCTTCCCTTGGTTCCTTTCCTTCTGGGGATGGTAGCTGCTTTCTGCAATTGCTACTCCATAATCCCTCAGAGTTCTTTTTACCTATTCAGTTACTAGTCAATAACTTCATACGTATTTAGGTAACAATTCTTTATATTAAATTCTTTTTTAAAAATATTTTTTATTGATTTCAGAGAGGAAGGGAGAGGGAGAGAATTAGAAACATCCATGATGAGAGAGAATCATTGATCAGCTGCCTCCTGCACGCCCCACACTGGGGATCGAGCCCACGACCTGGGCATGTGCCCTGACAGGGAATTGAACCATAACTTCCTGGCTCATAGGTCCATGCTCAACCACTGAGCCATCCCAGTTGGGCTTAAATGTATTTTTTTTTTTTTATTTTAAAAATGGGGTTTTTTTTTTTGTTTGTTTTTTATTTCAGAGAGGGAGAGGGAGAAAGAGATAGAAACATCAATGATGAGAATCACTGATGGGCTTGGGGATCGAGCATGCAACCCAGGCATGTGCCCTGAATGGGTTGACCTGCAACCTCCTGGTTCATGGGTTAGTGCTCAACCACTGAGCCACACCAGCTGGGCTTATATAAAATTCTTCCTGTTCAAATCACCAGTCTCAAAAGGCTGTTGGTTTGACTCCTGTCTCCTGATAGTCAATAAAAATCAAAATAATTTTAACCCCGGGGCTATTCATGCAGCTGCCCGTTTTTGATGTTCCATTTTCTCCTGGGCTCTCTCTGCACCCCTTCATTTCTGATTGGTCATTAGGATCTTATTCTCAATCCATCTGCCACTCAAATTAATCAGGAAATAGTATCTCCTAACAAATTCAAGGATTGCACTGTTTAAAGAACAGCTCCTTCCAGGCTGTGTAGCATTCCATTGCTTGGATATACCATCATTTGTCTATCCATTCTTCTTGTCTTTCTATAGTTTATTGATTTATAGAGAGAAGGAAAGAAGAGGGAGAAAGAGAAACATCAATGTGAGAGTGTAACATCACTCAGTTGCCTCCTGCATGCCCCGTACTCAGGGATCGAGCCTGAAACCCGGGCATGTGCCCTGACCAGGAATCAAACCGCAACCTTTCAATGCACAGGATGATGCCGAACCAACTGAGCCACACTGGCCAGGGCTATCCATTCTTCTTTTGATGGACACTTGGGATATTTCCAGTTTGGGGATAGTATGAATAAAAAGCATTCTTTTCGGGGGGAGGGATAGACATTTGCTTAAATTTCCCTTGGGTGTATATTTAGGAGTAGAATTTCTGGGTATTGGATAGGTGTACATTTAGCTTGATAACCAGGCAAACAGTTTCCAAAACCAGTCATCTCCATTTACATTCCACCAGCAACGCATGAATGTGAGATGGAGATCTTTCATCACTTCTCTTACTTCCCTAGCACAAATCTAATTTAGCGATTTTAAAGTACTGACTTTTAAATCTACTCAAGAGTGACAAAATCTGAAATGAAATCGCCTATCTGGAAATTCTCCTGAAAGGCCTGAGATGAGTCCCTCGAGATCTGCAGCAGCATCTGACAGGCCCTATTGGGTTTTCCAGGGCAGCAAAACACTTGTCAACCTCGGCACAGCTTTCAAGTGGATCAAGCCACAAAGGATCAATTTCTCTTTTTTTCTCTCTCTCTCTCTCTGCCTGAAACTCAAAACTCACAATGATGGGAAGGAGGGTTAGAAATGTGAAACTGTGTGAAGTTCATTCATAACAAGCATTTATCACACATTGTGTGCCCAGCACCTTGCTGGACACAATGGTAAAAGGAAAGATGTGGAAGATTCCGTTCTTTTTTTTTTTAAATATTTTATTGATTTTTTACAGAGAGGAAAGGAGAGGGATAGAGAGTTAGAAACATCGATCAGCTGCCTCCTGCACACTCCCTACTGGGGATGTGCCCGCAACCAAGGTACATGCCCTTGACCGGAATCGAACCTGGGACCTTTCAGTCCGCAGACTGACGCTCTATCCACTGAGCCAAACCGGTTAGGGCATGATTCAGTTCTTATTCTCGAATTTCTCATAACCTAGTTGATAAGACACAAAATGGAAACTCTTCCGCTGCCCACCACGTAAAGGTTGCTGCTGTTCTGGATTCTGCCCTTTGTCCTTTTGTGTTCTATTCCACATGCTCTTCCTGGGTCATCTCATCTGAGCCCATGACTTGAACTACCCACCACCCTCCCTCCAAAATCAGTACGCCTGGACTGAGTTCACGCCCAGGCCCCAGACCTATGTTTTCCAACTACTTCCTCAACTCTTCCCTAATGCTCACAACTTACATATAACGCACCAGTACCTTTTGTTAACTTTGCCCTTATAATATAGCCAGAATCATACTATTTTCACCACTTCCTCCCCTATTACTGTTGTCCACGCCACTGTCATCTCTGGTCTGCATTACGATAGTAGCGCTACTGTAAGGCTATCTTGTTGCGATTGCCTGCTCTTTATCCCTTCCCTTCCTTTTGGTAATAGAAACTTGAGTTACATTTTTAAAAATACATTTTTATTGATTTCAAAGAGGAAGGGAGAGGGAAAGAGAGAGAGAAACATCAATGATGAGAGAGAATCATCAATCAGCTGCCTCTTGCACACCCCACTCCCCCCCTTGCCAGGGATTGAGCCTGCAACCTGGGCATGTGCCCTGACCGGGAATTGAACCGTGACCTCCTGGTCCATGGATTGATGCTCAATCACTGGGCCACACGGGCTGGGCAGAAACTTGAATTGTTTTTGATGAATGTAACCATCAGGGTTCCAGCAGAAGGTTAATTTGAGGGGAGATTGGTAAAGGTTACTTACAAATGTGTGGGTGAGGTTGAGGGAAACAAGAAGTAATGATGGTGTGATAACCCTGAGCTTCCAACAGAGAAGAGCCATTACCACCTCTAGGCCAAGAGAAGGGCGACTCTATCGGAACGAGGAGAGAGACCTGTATGAAAAGAATCACGTGACAGAAGCCTCAGTAGATGTACATAGCTTACCTGCAGTGACCTAGAAGGGAAGAGGCCTGTGAAATAATACCCTACTTCATCCTCCTCCAACCCTCTGATCTCCTCCCAATATCTTCTACTGGATAAATTTGACTGTAAGCCAGAGGCACCCATTAAAGCCAGCCATGCGGATCAGCTTCCTGAGGCACAAATCAGAAAAGCAAATGGTAGAAGGTAGATCTGAGGGGAAGAAAATACCTCGCACAGGAAGCCACTTCTCCCCAGTGCTCAGTCCATGAGATTTAAGAGCTGCTGATCTCAGCCCGGAGGTAAGTACATGAGCCAGGCCTGAGTTGTGAGAATATTCCACATCCCTTCTCAAGAGAGTGGTTTAGTGATGTAAAGTAACCAAGTTAGACCAACAAGAAGTAGTCCTGGGGCTTGTGTTGACAGCATGGAGGAAAAGAAACTCTCTTTCTGCTGGTAAGGATGTGATTGGAAGTTGTAAGCAGCTCTTCTGCCAACTCATTGGGAAAGGCAGCGTGAGAATGAAAGGTCTACAAGAAGAAAACAGTCGGGAAGTGGAGAACAAAGACTACATCCTGATGTCACAGTTTAAGCACCTGGATCCAGCCATGCCTGAAGTCCATGACTTTACTGCTATATGAGTCCATGAATCCCATCATTGCTTAACCCAGTTTGAGTGGTATATTGCATGCAAAAAAGAAAAAAAACACAAAGAACCAATAAAACAACAAAAAAACTTGAACAATATTTAATACCAAAGAACAACACAAAGGTTTACTTATATGTCCAAATAAGCTGTTATTTCTATGGAATCCCTTTTCCATATACTCCACCTAGAAAACTCCTACTCAAATAGCCTCTTTTTTGGTTGGTTGGTTGGTTTTTTATTAATCCTCACCCAAGGATATTTTTCCTGAGGATATTTTTCCATTTTGAGAGAGGGAAAGACAGAGACAGAGAAACATTGATGTGATAGAAACACATTGATTGGTTGCCTCCTCCCGACCAGAGCCCAGGCTGGCAACCGAGGTACGTGCCCTTGACCGGACGTGGACGTGCCCTTGACCGGACGTGCCCTTGACTGGGATTGAACCCGGGACCCTTCAGTCTGCAGGCCAATGCTTTATCCACTGAGCCAAATCAGGTAGGGCTCAAACAGCCTCTTAACTGCAGAGCCTTCCCTTAATTTTCAGGTAGAATTGCTCACTTCTTCCCCTGCTTTGTTAGCACTTTTCAAATGCCTTTGTGAGTGCATGTATACAACTGTTTCGCAATTACCTATTTACCTGTCTCTCCTAGCTGTGAGCCCCTGAAGGGGTAGGTTTGTGTGGCTTCACGTTGGAAGCACAGGGCCTAACCCCTCAGGGAAGCTCTGAGTTAAGGCTAAACCAGTCTTTATATGGTGGGATTTCTCAGAGCCATTTCTCTGTTAATGTGCGTTATGGATCCTCAGTCAGGGATACAGATGCTGCAGTTTCCACTCATTTGACCGAAAAACTCAGTTTTCGCCAAAGTTGCTGTGTTAGAGGAATTTAGAGAAGAAAAATTACTGCGGTTCTTTGGGTCACCTTAACGAAAGAAGTGACTTTCAATAAATATCTGTTAAGTAAATGAAAGAGAAGAACTTGGTTAGGTCAAGGTGGGGAACAGCAGAAACAACAGAAAGAATGAGCAGGGTGTGGGGGAGACTGGGAGGCAATCCTTGGACATAAGTCTCTGATGGTACAGGATCATGACCCAGGTGCTGGGTGCCTGACAACACTGCCTCCTTGATTTTGACCTTCACTTTGACTCTGAGGGGGTTATTGTGGGGGGGGGTGGGGCAGTGATCAGGCTGATTTCCCTCCAACTGCACATCCTTAAGACAAATTCCTATCCTGTGCCTCTCTGTTTCCCTCTCTGCGGACTAAGTGAAGAGACACAGACTCTCTCCCAAATTTGGTCCAGATGTCTCATAAAACAAAAAACAAAAAAACACACACAAGACCAGCTTGTGTGGCTCAGTGGTTGAGCCTCGACCTATGAAACAGGACGTCATGGTTCAGAGCACATGCCCGGGTTGCAGGCTCGATTCCATGGAGGCGGCCAATCCATGATTCTCTCTTATCATTGATGTTTCTATCACTCTCTCCCTCTCCCTTCCTCTCTGAAATCAATAAAGAAATATATTAAAAAAATAAGATAATCATAATGATATCGATCAAAGGAAGCCCCAGTCCTACCACTGTAACTTTGGACAACTCATTGAACAGCTAAGACCCTTGCTCTACTAGTATTTGTCAAATAAGCGTAATTATGCTCCACTGTCTCCCAGGGCTTCTGAGAGAATCCAGCAAGACTGCATGGAAAGTGTGTTTGTAAAGAAGGAAAAAAAACGACCTAAAAATCTAAGCATTATGAATATTGTGCAGAGGGTGCAGAGGGGAGCGGGGAGGGGCAGGAGGGGGCGGCAGTGCCCCGCGTGGCCAAGAGCCGCGGATAAGCAGCTGCACACCCACGTGCTACCTATGGCCCAGCTGCCTCCCAGCAGCCTCTCGTGGGCCATGACGCACAGGGGAGCCCTCGCACCTATAAAATGAGGCTAATGGACGGCTCGCTGCTTTCCAGGAGGTCAGACGAGGCCGGGCTCGCAGAGCAGGCGGCGCACCGGACGCAGTAACGGGCCCTCGTAATCGCTCCTGATATTCCCACTGTTCTCGGGACCGACACGGGGCTAAGCAGGCGGAGGAGACAGGCCACTTCTGGCCGCGGCGGGCGGTCGCTCAGGGTCCCGGGGTCCTGGGTCCCTCGCGCCCCGGCCCCAGCGTGACCGCCCGAACCCCCACGAGCGCCCGCAACCAGAAAACCAGCGGCGCCGGCCCAGTGCGCGCGCGCCCCGCCCCACGTCCGCGCGCCAGGGCGGGCCCCTTCCTGCCGGCGCCGGCCCCGCGCACCCTCGGGCGCCGA